>NC_136490.1:129664881-129727381 GCF_053919585.1 Euprymna scolopes | reverse complement strand
ACATTAAGACTTCCTCTTTAGTTACTCTAAACATTTCTTACCTTATATATTATATATATGATCACACACACACACACACATATATATATATATATATGTATATATATATATATATATATATATATATATATATATATATATATATATACATATATTGAACATGTCCTTAAAATGTTTTATCTTTATTTATGAGAAGTAATATATCAACTCAATTTGACTTCTACTAAAGAAACCCACTCCCACTTAGATGCATATGTTCTGTTTTTTTTTTAAAATTAATTTACCAGAAAACAACGAGCTTTCTAATCTCTAGAGGGGTCATACAAACAATATACTGGCTTTTGATGTCTGATTTTTTTTATCGAGTGATTTTAGAGGCAGCGAACTTTAAATTAAAATAAATTACGGAAAAAAAGATTGCAAAATATTTTTATTATACAAACATGTATTTTATTCCAAAGATTAATTTCTGGCATTTACAACTGATAGTTGCCAAATCTGCACTAAAAGAAAATAGAGTTGTCAATTTGAAAGTACACCGCCTCTAAAAAATCCTAATAAAACAGTGTGTTTGAACAGTCTTAGAACATTGAGCTCATATCCTACTAATAAGAATAATAATTGGGAAAATTCCTAGAAGAATAATATTTGTTATTATTTAGATTAGAAAATCAAGCAAATTTCAATCACGCATCATTAATCTTCTATATATATATGTGAAAGACAAAACGACCGCGCACGTTTTTGTATGTCCAGCAAAGGCTTTTCCACGGGTGAAGGGTCTCGGGGGGGGGATTACTATATCTTACAATTTTTTATATACTCCCTAGATTGTAATATCTACGATTTGTGACGTAGATCGTCTCTATCTTTTATTTGAGCGACTTTTACAATATTCTCGCTATTCCTTACTGTCGCGTGTTTGTTCGTGTTTTTCGTATAAAAGCGAAACTAAATCGAAAACGAAGTCAGTTTTGCCCAGTGGGGAAGCAAATAAATACCGCCAGTTTCTCGGCTTTTCATGTCGGGACGTCCAAAAAGCAATTAGCTTTGATCAATCTAGGGGAAACCCCCTCTTATCAGACAATTGCTATTCATTTGGACACCCCCTTTTTGTGGGGAGTTGATTTTCCTCAACACCGTGGGGAAGAAACAAACGTTGGCGGAACTGGCCTCCAGCCAACGTTCATTTCTGCAAGTCGACGTCTGGATTCACATCACTAAATTTAAACGCTATCCACTTCCTATGTCTCCCTTGCATAGCGGTAAAATGTCACGTTTGCTTTCACTTTTTTCCGCTTCTTCTTCGCGTCGCCGGTTCGAGCCTTCCTCCCGACTAACCTTTTTTGTTTTTCTTTCACTTTCTTTTCCGCCTCCTGGTTTGTTACAGGTTCGAAACACATTTTATTTTTATCTTTTATACCACCAAACACCCGGACAACGCCGGGTATCCTCGCTAGTAATCAATAAAACATTAATAACATTTTTATCATTATTGGGAATCATTTTTACAAGATCATCTCATCATCGTCGTCATCATCATCACCATCATCTGAATATTCTTTTATCGGCATTGGTATCTCCGATATTTTTGTAATCGGAAGATATCGAGTATTTACGAGAGAGACCAGGGGAAGGTTGCCAACATTCTATGTTAAAGTGACGTTTGTGAAACAAACTGGATTCGAACTTGGAACAGCAAGGTCGTCAATCGCTAACCAATTGACCACCGACACTTTCTATTTTCACTAGGTTAAAAATCAACATCATAAATGTGAGTTTATGGTGATTGACAGTGCGAGGGTTGTATATACTCTTCTTGATGAAAGGACATTATTAGAATGTAGTAAAAGGCCAACCCAGTATTGCCCAGTAATGCATGGATACTCTTCTGCACTCCTGCTATAACCTTTATCATTTTATTTCTTTTTTGTTTACGGTTTATAAATTTTTAATTCTCAGGGTATAAATTGTGATGTAGCAAGCTTAAATGCATATTTTATGAATCTTGGACTTAGTGAATACATCTAACATCTTATTGAATCGCAATTTGTGGCAGTTATGGTCACTAGAACCATAACGTGTACTTCTGTCGCAGACTTTAGCTAATATACTTTTTGTTAATTATACCACTGTGTTTGTCTTGCAAGGCAAGAACTTAAATGAAGTAGACTACCCGATCCATAAAATAATGACTTAGAAAGATGTTATATTTTTCAAGGGAGTAGGGCGTTTTGGCGTGGTCGATTCGACGTCGCCTTTTCGGCTTGGTCGATTTAGCTCAGCCGATTCAACGGCATGGCCGATTCGGCGGAGGGCATTCGGCGGAGGGTCGATTCGGCGGAGGGATGATTCAGCGTCGACCACACCAGTCACATTTTTATAAAGAATTTATAACTTTTTTTCTTAAATAAAGAAAAAAAATTATTAAAATATATCACTTTAAGAGTTTTTAAGAAAAAATATATTTTTGCAAAATATTATTTTCTAATTAACTTTTTAAAGATTAAAAATTTTAAAAATATATTTTTATTTCTTTTTTAAATTAAGAAAAACAATATTCAAATAAAATTTCATTGTTGACGACTGTTTTTGTGTTGTGCTTTAAATAAACTCAGTTATTGCAAAGTCCTTTTTCATATTAAAAGAAACAATATGAAAATATAATCTCGTTATTGACGATTGAATGTTGTCTGCTTTTGTTTTGTGTTTTAAATAAACACGATTCGAAGTATTTTTTTGTATCACTTTAAATCTCTTTTTGGATAATTATCTTACAATTATTTTTAAGCATTAAAAATTTCAAATATTTTAAAGCTTTTTTTTTTAATTAAGAAAAGCAATATGAAAATATAATCTCGTTGTTGACGACTGAGTGTTGTTGCTTGTTTTTGTGTTGGGTTTTAAACAAACACGGCTATTTTTAAGTTCTTTTATAAAATCAAATTAATTTTTTCCTTTTGATAATTTATATTTCAATTTTCTTCAAAGAAAAAATTGGTATTTAGCAGAGAAGCCAACAAACGACTACAATGAAAAAAATTACACACACACATACACACACACACATACACACACACACACACACACACACACACACACACACACATATATATATATATATATATATATATATATATATATATATATATATATATATATAAATATATATATATATATAAGAAATAAATGTTGCCGACGCGAAAAAAAAGTTAATTTTATATTCCTACCTGGCTCATTTGTTTTGGTTTTTAAGTAGTTTTTATTGCTATGGTAACATTTATTTCTTCTATATATATTTTTTTCGTATAGCTGTTTGTTGGCTTATCTGGTAAATTACCGAAAAAATATCTTCATTAACTTAATTAATTTTAAAAGTATAGAAGAAACTTTGACTATAGCGACAAAACGCCAATTTGACGCCGAATCGTTCCCCTGCCGAATCGGCTACACCTGATCGGCCAAGTTGAATCTTACCAAACCCATTTTCCAAAAATATCAATAGACCAGTGAAAAAATTGGCAACATATTAATATCAAAATACTTATTCATATTAAAACAATGAACTGTTTACATCACAGTTTCTTCTTTGATCAAAGGAAACAGGCACATTGCTGTTTTGGTTTTGAGATTACGCCTTAGAAAGGGAGATAACTCTTGATAAGTTGTCCCTTATTCTCTTCCTCATTCAAACAATCATAAAAGATTGTGTGTATATATATATATATATATATATATATATATGTGTGTGTGTGTGTGTGTGTGTGTGTGTGTGTGTGTACACACAGCAAGTGGATTTAAAGAGTTCGTGTATATAGGAACTTTTCAGGATATATGAAACTCAACATTGAGGGTGGTGCATTACATAATAATTTTAAGAGAAAATTTAATAAAATATATAAAAGCTGTCTGTCTATCGCCATAATTTCAAAGTATATTTCTTCCGAAACTAAAAGTCGGAGAGCGGCGTTAGAGGCCTCAAATGATTGGATCTTTTTATGGACCGTTCTTGTATGGGTCTTTAGCCCGTTAAAATATTTTTAAGGGGTTAAAAGGGGGAAAAATTGGAAAAAAATTGTTATATATTTGGTACATTCATCTTAGTTTATTTGTAATTAGTTGATATACGTACCACGTTGATACAGTGGTAACGTCACAAGCTTTGAATACTGCAATTTTGCTTTTGGTATTGATTCTAGTTGATGGCCTCAAAATACTTATTTTTTATTATATTTGAAATTACGACTCTATATACGAAATCTGGACAGATTAAAATATCATATTTAAGCGTATTTTACGCCCGGGCGAAGTCAAGCGTCCCCATCCCCGCTAGTAAAATAAATCTAGACATGTAGTTGCCATAATATCTTCCTACATTTTGTTTTCTTCTCTATCGTTCATGTTTTATTTCCTGTATTTCGATTTCATTTTCCATTCACATCTTAATGTATCCCAAGATAGATGCCGCATTTCTCTTTATCTGTAATTTAAATTTCTTATGTTATTTCATTATTGAAATTATGAATAATTTCATATATAACTATATTTATTTTATCGTCTTAAATTATATATATATATATATATATATATATATATATATATATATATATATATATATATATATATATGTGTGTGTGTGTGTGTGTGTGTGTATGTGGAGATAGATAGATAGATAGATAGATAGAGAGAGAGAGAGAGAGAGAGAGAGAGAGAACGAGAGAGCGAGAGGGAGAGAGAGAGAGAGCGGGAGTGTACAGAAGTAATAAACACAGGTTTATCTTATATTAAATTAAGTGATGTGTAGTCTGGTTAATACTAAATGGATGGATGACCAGTTGAGAATACCAGGTGATGTATTATATTTCTGCTTATCTAGGCATTGTTTTCGGTCGTTCTTGATTTCTGTATACCGTTGATATGAAGTAGTCTAGTTTTAGAAGAGATGTTGGTTGGGATTGCGCAATCATTGCTTCACAATTATATGCTCATCCAGCCTTATAGGTGGTACCCAATTTTCTCTAAAGATTGAAAATAATCAAACAGATACAGATATCATTTGCATGTATTATTGTACTGCAATGGATTCGAAAAGCGCCTCGTTTATTTTAGGATAAAAAACAAAAGTCAACAGTAATTGCTTGAAAGAAAGAAAACGGAAACGAGGAAGGGAGAAACAATATAGGAAAATAACCGTCGAAAGAAAACCGAACCGACGAAGCAGATAAAAAAACGTAAATGATCTTGAAAGTCTTTGAAATGAGAAATGCTGTTTTAATCTCTGTTAGAAACATTATATGCATGGTAGTTTCTGTTTCTGCTTCATTGAGAAAAGGTGCTCTTTCAAATCGTCTCTTTGTAGGCGCCAATCAACCTACTTCATAGAAAAAAAATCCCCAATTCCCTCTAGGACATTTCTCGTCGGTCCAGGAAAACCAAGCTCCTATCCAATCAATTTACAACAAATTTTCTTTTTTAACCATCAACGAATTAGAAGCAAGCGACCACCGCGACGACGCCGAACAAGAGAGTTAACGTTATTTATCCATCTCTTTTGGCAGAAGATGTGACACAAGTGTCGGAAAGTGGAATTTACGAGCCAGAAACCCCCGAAGAAGAGCACTCAGACCTGCAAAAGTTGCTTGCTCAACCCCATCTGCATTCCCCCGGTAGAGGCACCTACAGCTTTTAGCAATAAAATAACTCCTTCTCAAAGAGAGATGGTGAATCTCTAGAACCACACAGGACTAGCAATCAACAGGAAAAGCTCATTTAAGAAGAAGCCTTGATTGTGTTCACTTTACTTTCGCGAGAAAAATAGACGACCCAACATTTGGATTGTATTTGAAATGTACCTCTCTCTCTCTCTCTCTCTCTCTCTCTCTCTCTCTCTCTCTCTCTATCTATCTCTCTCTCTCTTTCTTTATACACATGCTAGTACGTCATATATGACGTCATAGAAAATGACGTCATGTATGGAAAAGTAAAAATAAAAGAATCCCAGGAAACGGCAAGCTATCTGCAAGTATATATATATATATATATATATATATATATATATATATATAAAGAAAAACGAGCCGGCCATATATATATATATATATATATATATATATATATATATATATATATATATATATATATATATATATATATATATATATAATTTAAAGGAGATTAGAACAATAGTCTACAGAGCAGAGTGTATTTTAATGTAATAGTGAAATTACTAGTTTAATTAAAATACAGGAAAGAAAAAGTGCTCGTTGTAATTTAGATATATAATAAGCTCGATAGGTAAATATCCTAATTTAAATATGCCGAGGTAACTACGAAAATGGACCAAAAGTTACGGTGTTTTCATTTCCTGAAAAAAAAAAAATACCAGTGGATTCATAAAAAGAAAGGATTTTACTCCATCTAAATACAGCAGAATACATCTGCCTTACTTTTAATGCTAGGTTTATTTATGGTGTCTTTTACATTTAATAAAAACCCTTCACAATATTTGCTGACGAGGAAACCTTGTTTATTAAAACACCATATGTAATAATTATTGTCCGTAACTTGATGTCTGCCACAATAAAAACGATCGTACAAATAATTGATTTTGTCGTTGTTCCTTCTTATGAAACGGATTTTTAATTTAATCATAATTTGATTTTTAAATTATCAATCACATTATATATATATATATATATATATATATATATATATATATATATATATATATATATATCTGGCCGTCTTTTTTTTTATCAATTGTAGACTAATCCGCGCCCTATATCTGAAAAGCTGATAAGTAAAAGCAACAAACGGCAGATAACTTTCGGCTTTGATTCTTTTAAATTGTTACCATTAATTAGAAGCGTCTATGCACACACGCACATACACACACGCGCATACACACGCACACACACACACACACACACGCACACACACGCACACGCACGTACAAAAGTACAAGCTACTTAATGTCTGGATGCAAGATCGTCAGGGAATGACCATTACACTCCCCCAACACACACAACATAGTAGATATCTCTACCGGAAGATCTGCAAAGACATGGAACTGGACATCCGGTAACATGAACGTTTATCCATAGCAACAAATGGAAAAGCGACAGTGTTGTACGACAAAGGGATACTGGCAGACAGATATATCAAAGAAAGGGTCATCAAATCAGATATTGGCATCTGAAATAAGCCCGAAAGGACTGCCCTCATCATTAATGTAACTGTCCCAAACGACTACGCCTTAAATAGAGAAGAAGCAAAAGTACCCGTCGTTGACTGGGTTCAAAAGCAGCCTACAGAAAATGGACTCTGATTTATGAAAGTAGATAGGTTATGAAAAGGAAGGGTTGTAAATTTGGGTTGAATTTGGGGGTATCAAAACCAAAGCAAAATATGATGAAAGTAAAAATAAAATAGATAAACCCCATAAATTATTATACCATACCTGTTCACACTGAAACACTTATCACAATATTCTGTGGATCTATATTAAAAAACCCTGTTAAACTTTGTGCCTATTTCCATTCTATTGAGGCCAGGCGCGAACGCAGACCCCATAATTTTATTATACCATCCCTATTTAAGTTAAAACATACGTATCAAAGTATTCTTATGTGCATCTATATCAAAAACACTTGTAAACGCTTTTTTTTAATTTTAAATTTTTTTATTTCCATACTTTGTGGACCAGGCGCGAACGCAGACCCCCCCCATTTTAATGAACCACCGTTCTGCCAGATCAAAGATACCAATTCCTGTGTCTCGATATATCTTCTATCATTATATGTAATCAGTTTTTTAAAATAGTCAATCATATAGAAACCTATTCGTGACCACACACACACACACACACACACACACACACACACACACACACACACACACGCGCGCGCATTCAGCTTTATATTATATATATATATATATATATATAGTCATCTTTATATTATATATATATATATATATATATATATATAGTCATATATATATATAGTCATATATATATATATATATATATATATATATATATAGTCATCCTCATACAGTACTGTTTCACTGTTTCACAGCTCATCAGTGCGGCTATACAAGCAACTACCTCAACCCACGGTCGAAACCCGACCGCCCGTTGCGCTATATGGCTGCTGCTATACGGGCAGTGAATTAACAATGTTTTGACATTGTCCAAATACCTAAGTTCAATTTGTTTGCACAAAGAGCATCGCTTCATACGCTAATGGTAATTTGTTTATCACTTCCCAATATGCTCAAGCCATATATGTCTAGGGTGTCCCAATAAAATGTATACACTCTTTAAATTATCTCAGCTTGCTACATGAATACGCTATGTCAAGAGATGTTTAGGAATACAGAATGGCACTTCCAACAGGATGGAGCACTTCCCACTATCATCAAAACACAAGAGCATATCTTGATAGTCACCTGCGAAACAGATAGGTACGAGTAGGACGAAGAGGAAACATCGAGTACTATCCACGCTCACAAGATTTGACCCACTTTCCATGGATTCTTCTCTTTTTTGAGGGCGGGTGGGCGAATGAGCACATCTTAAACACAGGGTTTATACCACAAAACGAGCTACAATGAATGAGTTAAAAGCAACCATTGAAAGATGTGTCAACATACCAATTGGGCTGATTATGAACGTTTTCGATTCAATCAGTGAGCGTTGTCAGCTGTTCATGAACCACACTGACCAACAATTTGAACACTTTCAATAAATGTAATAAAAAAATTAGCTGATTTCTGCATTTGTTCACAGTATTTTGATGTATGAACCTTTTCTTTCTTATAATAAATGTTGGTTTTGTGGTCATTTAAAGAGTGTTTACATTTTATTAGGAGACCGTGTATATATTTTAATTTCGCAATGACCAAGATAACAATATATTATAACAGGTTCATCATAAGATCATAAGATATATTTCGTTAGTGTAGCGATCGTTTTCTAATTATTTGGACACGCATAAACATTATTTCCAAAATAGCTAAAGACACAAAATACAACTGTAATACATACAAAAATAGACACAATTTCTTATTTTACTCATACAAGCAGCGAACTTACCTCATCTTTGTACATTTGCGTATCTATCTATATATATATATATACTAGCATTTCAGCCCGGCGAGATGCCCAGGTTTTTGGAGGTGAGTGTTGAGCCCCCCCCCCCCAAAAAAAAATGCGGCCAATTTTTTAACTTTGACCACTATTATGACTCCTTAACGTTTATTGTTTTGGACTCAAATCAGGTTATTAAGTTAGATACATGTCCAAGGAACCTATATCTTACATTTCAAGTATTTAGACCCAAAATTGTCGGAGGAGTTTTGTAGAGTTCTCAAAGGTCAAATCATTGAACTTTGACTCCTGAACAACCGAATTCTGACCGAAAACGGATTACAAAGATTTTCCCAAATGTCAATACCTTGTATATGAAACTTCAAGTCTGTGGACTGAAAATTGACAGAAGTATTGCGTAGGGAAATGTACACACACAGAGACAAACAGATACTTTCACTTATATATATATATATATATATATATATATATATATATATATATATATATATTAGTGATGGGACGATTCCAATATTTTTCGCAGATCTGATACAATTAAAGAGTCTGTATAAAATTTCAAATACAATTACCGATTTCAAATCCGATTCTTTATAGGTCTCTTTATATTGATATATGGAATTGTTATTTTTCCAAAAAACATCAAAACACATGTTAACTGTGCATATGTTTTCTCAAACGTAAAAATACTCTTGTATGGGGGTAATGTATCAATTTTGACTTTATAAGAAATTTATAGATCAATAAATAATTATATTTTATTTTATTACTAGCGGGGGTACCCGGCGTTTCCCGAGTGTTCGTTTCCGGGACGGGGGGTGGTGAAAAAAATCTTATAGTAGGTAAGTAGGAAGGATCAAACCCGGAGTCATGAGTAAAAGTAGGAAAATAAAGTGTGAAAAAAAAAACAAAAACATCTGCAACGTTAACAGTTCGGCCACCAAGAAAAGTCCATTCCAGTTGTTTAGGCAAAAAAAAAAAAAAAAAACGACTACGGTAGGTCGGCGCGAACGTGAAAATATAATGTGAATTGTCCAGCAAGCTAACCACTACGCCACAGAGCACTGCAGCTTAGTTTAGTGATTTTAAATAACTTCACATGAAAGAACTACGAAGCCAAACCGGTGTTCTCTTCTCAACTGTTCCTTGTGAACGATCCCCAAACGGTGTTAAGTGGTGGCAGGGGGAGGAAATTTATTAGAGAGAAAATATTTTACCACTTCCATTGATCTTAACCGATTTTGGCCGTGACTTTTTAGCAGAAAAAGTATAGAAATCTAAGATTATCGAGGAATTTGAGAAATAATAAGCCTATAACACACCTCAGATATTGTTCTGCCGTTTGTGCATATAATATTTGCATGAAATATCTTGATTTTTAATCCTATTAAGGTCAAAATCCGACTGGAAAAAATGAGTTCATTTTATTTATATAGAAAGAATAGACAGGAAGAAGATTACTAGCGGGGGTACCCGGCGTTGCCCGAGTGTTTGTTTCCGGGACGGGGGGGGGTTGAAAAAATCTTATGGTAGGTAAGTAGGAAGGATCAAACCCGGAGTCATGAGTAAAAGTAGGAAAATAAAGTGTGAAAAAAACCAAAAAAACATCTGCAACGTTAACAGTTCGGCCACCAAGAAAAGTCCATTCCAGTTGTTTAGGCAAAAAAAAAAAAAAAAAAAAAAAATCTACTACGGTAGGTCGGCGCGAATGTGAAAATATAATGTGAATTGTCCAGCACGCTAACCACTACGCCACAGAGCACTGCAGCTTAGTTTAGTGATTTTAAATAACTTCACATGAAAGAACTACAAAGCCAAACCGGTGTTCTCTTCTCAACTGTTCCTTGTGAACGATCCCCAAACGGTGTTAAGTGGTGGCAGGAGGAGGAGGAATTTATTATAGAGAAAATATTTTACCACTTCCATTGATCTTAACCGATTTTGGCCGTGACTTCTCAGCAGAAAAAGTATAGAAATCTAAGATTATCGAGGAATTTGAGAAATAATAAGCCTATAACACACCTCAGATATTGTTCTGCCGTTTGTGCATATAATATTTGCATGAAATATCTTGATTTTTAATCCTATTAAGGTCGAAATCCGACGTGAAAAAATGAGTTCATTTTATTTATATAGAAAAAAGAAAGAAGATTACTAGCGGGGGTACCCGGCGTTGCCCGAGTGTTTGTTTCCGGGACGGGGGGGATTGAAAAAAATCTTATGGTAGGTAAGTAGGAAGGATCAAACCCGGAGTCATCAGTAAAAGTAGGAAAATAAAGTGTGAAAAAAAAACAAAAAAACATCTGCAACGTTAACAGTTCGGCCACCAAGAAAAGTCCATTCCAGTTGTTTAGGCAAAAAAAAAACAAAAAAAAACGACTACGGTAGGTCGGCGCGAACGTGAAAATATAATGTGAATTGTCCAGCACGCTAACCACTACGCCACAGAGCACTTCAGCTTAGTTTAGTGATTTTAAATAACTTCACATGAAAGAACTACAAAGCCAAACCGGTGTTATTTTCTCAACTGTTCCTTGTGAACGATCCCCAAACGGTGTTAAGTGGTGGCAGGGGGAGGAGGAATTTATTAGAGAGAAAATATTTTACCACTTCCATTGATCTTAACCGATTTTGGCCGTGACTTCTCAGCAGAAAAAGTATAGAAATCTTAGATTATCGAGGAATTTGAGAAATAATAAGCCTATAACACACCTCAGATATTGTTCTGCCGTTTGTGCATATTATATTTGCATGAAATATCTTGATTTTTAATCCTATTAAGGTCAAAATCCGACGGGAAGAAATGAGTTCATTTTATTTATATAGAATAGAAAGAAAGAAGATTACTAGCGGGGGTACACGGCGTTGCCCGAGTGTTGGTTTCCGGGACGCGGGGGGGTTGAAAAAATCTTATGGTAGGTAAGTAGGAAGGATCAAACCCAGAGTCATGAGTAAAAGTAGGAAAATAAAGTTTGAAACAAAAAACAAAAAAAAATATCTGCAACGTTAACAGTTCGGCCACCAAGAAAAGTCCATTCCAGTTGTTACGGCAAAAAAAAAAAAACAAAAAAAAAACGAATACGGTAGGTCGGTGCGAACGTGAAAATATAATGTGAATTGTCCAGCACGCTAACCACTACGCCACAGAGCACTGCAGCTTAGTTTAGTGATTTTAAATAACTTCACATGAAAGAACTACGAAGCCAAACCGGTGTTCTCTGCTCAACTGTTCCTTGTGAACGATCCCCAAACGGTGTAAGTGGTGGCAGGGGGAGGAGGAATTTATTAGAGAGAAAATATTTTACCACTTCCATTGATCTTAACCGATTTTGGCCGTGACTTCTTAGCAGAAAAAGTATAGAAATCTAAGATTATCGAGGAATTTGAGAAATAATAAGCCTATAACACACCTCAGATATTGTTCTGCCGTTTGTGCATATAATATTTGCATGAAATATCTTGATTTTTAATCCTATTAAGGTCAAAATCCGACGTGAAAAAATGAGTTCATTTTATTTATATAGAATAGAAAGAAAAAAGATTACTAGCGGGGGTACCCGGCGTTGCCCGAGTGTTTGTTTCCGGGACGGGGGGGGGGTGAAAAAAATCTTATGGTAGGTAAGTAGGAAGGATCAAACCCAGAGTCATGAGTAAAAGTAGGAAAATAAAGTGTGAAAAAAAACAAAAACATCTGCAACGTTAACAGTTCGGCCACCAAGAAAAGTCCATTCCAGTTGTTTAGGCAAAAAAAAAAAAAAAAAAACGAATACGGTAGGTCGGCGCGAACGTGAAAATATAATGTGAATTGTCCAGCACGCTAACCACTATGCCACAGAGCACTGCAGCTTAGTTTAGTGATTTTAAATAACTTCACATGAAAGAACTACGAAGCCAAACCGGTGTTCTCTTCTCAACTGTTCCTTGTGAACGATCCCCAAACAGTGTTAAGTGGTGGCAGGGGGAGGAGGAATTTATTAGAGAGACATTATTTTACCACTTCCATTGATCTTAACCGATTTTGGCCGTGACTTCTTAGCAGAAAAAGTATAGAAATATAAGATTATCAAGGAATTTGAGAAATAATAAGCCTATAACACACCTCAGATATTGTTCTGCCGTTTGTGCATATAATATTTGCATGAAATATCTTGATTTTTAATCCTATTAAGGTCAAAATCCGACTGGAAAAAATGAGTTCATTTTATTTATATAGAAAAAAGAAAGAAGATTACTAGCGGGGGTACCCGGCGTTGCCCGAGTGTTTGTTTCCGGGACGGGGGGGGGGGGTTGAAAAAATCTTATGGTAGGTAAGTAGGAAGGATCAAACCCGGAGTCATGAGTAAAGGTAGGAAAATAAAGTGTGAAAAAAAAACAAAAAAAACATCTGCAACGTTAACAGTTCGGCCACAAAGAAAAGTCCATTCCAGTTGTTTAGGCAAAAAAAAAACAAAAAAAAAAACGACTACGGTAGGTCGGCGCGAACGTGAAAATATAATGTGAATTGTCCAGCACGCTAACCACTACGCCACAGAGCACTGCAGCTTAGTTTAGTGATTTTAAATAACTTCACATGAAAGAACTACGAAGCCAAACCGGTGTTCTCTTCTCAACTGTTCCTTGTGAACGATCCCCAAACGGTGTTAAGTGGTGGCAGGGGGAGGAGGAATTTATTAGAGAGAAAATATTTTACCACTTCCATTGATCTTACCCGATTTTTGCCGTGACTTCTTAGCAGAAAAAGTATAGAAATCTAAGATTATCGAGGAATTTGAGAAATAATAAGCCTATAACACACCTCAGATATTGTTCTGCCGTTTGTGCATATAATATTTGCATGAAATATCTTGATTTTTAATCCTATTAAGGTCAAAATCCGACGCGAAAAAATGAATTCATTTTATTTATATAGAAGAATAGAAAGAAAGAAGATTACTAGCGGGGGTACCCGGCATTGCCCGAGTGTTTGTTTCCGGGATGGGGGGTTGAAAAAATCTCATGGTAGGTAAGTTGAAAGGATCAAACCCGGAGTCATGAGTAAAAGTAGGAAAATAAAGTGTGAAGAAAAACAAAAAAACATCTGCAACGTTAACAGTTCGGCCACCAAGAAAAGTCCATTCCAGTTGTTTAGGCAAAAAAAAAAACAAAAAAAAACGACTACGTAGGTCGGCGCGAATGTGAAAATATAATGTGAATTGTCCAGCACGCTAACCACTACGCCACAGAGCACTGCAGCTTAGTTTAGTGATTTTAAATAACTTCACATGAAAGAACTACGAAGCCAAACCGGTGTTCTCTTCTCAACTGTTCCTTGTGAACGATCCCCAAACGGTGTTAAGTGGTGGCAGGGGGAGGAGGAATTTATTATAGAGAAAATATTTTACCACTTCCATTGATCTTAACCGATTTTGGCCGTGACTTCTCAGCAGAAAAAGTATAGAAATCTAAGATTATCGAGGAATTTGAGAAATAATAAGCCTATAACACACCTCAGATATTGTTCTGCCGTTTGTGCATATTATATTTGCATGAAATATCCTGATTTTTAATCCTATTAAGGTCAAAATCAGACTGGAAAAAATGAGTTCATTTCATTTTATTTATATAGAATAGAATAGAAAGAAAGAAGATTACTAGCGGGGGTACCCGGCGTTGCCCGAGTGTTGGTTTCCGGGACGGGGGGGGGGGGTTGAATAAATCTTGTGGTAGGTAAGTAGGAAGGATCAAACCCGGAGTCATGAGTAAAAGTAGGAAAATAAAGTGTGAAAAAAAAAAAACAAACATCTGCAACGTAAACAGTTCGGCCACCAAGAAAAGTCCATTCCAGTTGTTTAGGCAAAAAAAAAAAA
Organism: Euprymna scolopes; assembly: GCF_053919585.1. NCBI lineage: Eukaryota > Metazoa > Mollusca > Cephalopoda > Sepiida > Sepiolidae > Euprymna > Euprymna scolopes. The sequence goes on along the minus strand of NC_136490.1, from coordinate 129,712,426 downwards.
CAAACAAAAAAGAACGACTACGGTAGGTCGGCGCGAACGTGAAAATATAATGTGAATTGTCCAGCACGCTAACCACTACGCCACAGAGCACTGCAGCTTAGTTTAGTGATTTTAAATAACTTCACATGAAAGAACTACGAAGCCAAACCGGTGTTCTCTTCTCAACTGTTCCTTGTGAATGATCCCCAAACGGTGTTAAGTGGTGGCAGGGGGAGGAGGAATTTATTATAGAGAAAATATTTTACCACTTCCATTGATCTTAACCGATTTTGGCCGTGACTTCTTAGCAGAAAAAGTATAGAAATCTAAGATTATCGAGGAATTTGAGAAATAATAAGTCTATAACACACCTCAGATATTGTTCTGCCGTTTGTGCATATTATATTTGCATGAAATATCTTGATTTTTAATCCTATTAAGGTCAAAATCCGCGGGAAAAAATGAGTTCATTTTATTTATATAGAAGAATAGAAGAATAGAAGAAGATAGAATAGATAGAAAGAAAGATAGATAGAAGATAGATAGATAGAAGATAGAAGATAGAAGATAGAAGAATAGATAGAATAGAAGAATAGAAGAAGGATAGAAGAAGAATAGAAGAAGAATAGAGAAGAGATTACTACCAGCAGTGTAAGATTTTGACTTAAACAAAATCAAATAAAAAGGAATCGATTTTGGCATCGAAAAAAAGACACAAATTGTTCCGATTCCGATACCGATTCCGATACCTGTAAAATTTCCGATATATATATATTGTAGGTTTTATATTTAAATTTTTTGCAGTAAAATATAGAATTTTAAAACCACACATTTATTATTAAAACAAGAAATACGCGACATATTAGGTTCTTTCCTTATCCATGGATTTTCGATGTAAAGCACATCTCTTAAGAGGAAATGTCTTTAACTAATATTTCTTATTAGAAATGGCATCATTTTAAGATGATCCAACGGGATGATTGGATTAAGTAAGAAAAAGGATATGCGTTGCAAGTACACTATTCGACTGGTGGGAATTTTATGTTTATATTACAAATTATATATATATATATATGTAAAAAAATAAAAAAAATAGTACGTCCCAAAATGTGGGCGACGAGAAAAATACAAACAAAGGGCAAATAATTCCTTTCTTATAATAAAAACGATCCGGGAGCGAAAAAAAAAAAAAAGAAATTAGTACGGAATCGCTAATAAAAAAATAAATAAAATTCAATAATCTTATATATAGTCAGTCAGGATCGAAACCCGACCGCCTAAATGACGGTCAGAGCTTCTAAGCATTGCGTTATTCGGCTGCTACTATGCGGGCAGTGAATGATTTGCCACTGTCCAAATTTACACAAAGAGCATCGCTTAATATGCTAATGGTAATTTTTATATCACTTCCCAATATGCTCAAACAAAGATAGGGAGCAATATAGTCATCCACATACAGTAGTGCTTCGCTGTTTCACAGCTTATCAAAGCGGCTATATATATATATATATATATATATATATATATATATATATATATATATATATATATATATATATATATATATATATATATATATATATATATATATATATATATATAAAATATTAAGACCTGAAGAATGACTTGAAAATGGCATAGTCCCCGAAAGAAATAAGGATTATACACGTTGTAGTAGAAGCAACTGGTCTAATGAAATTTTAAAAAAATCTAAAAAGAAAAAAAATAATTTACACACAGTCAATGGAAAATCACGCTGTACTGAAGTACAAATAGCAGCTCTTCAGAGACAACATCTATTCTCAAGTGAGCCGTCCGATATAAATTTGACGCATAGCTTAGCCAAGTCTTCGTCCAAGAAGAGGACCTTCAATTTCTTTAACTGAAGTACAATATAACCAGGTAGGTATATAAGTGCTTATGTACTTATTATACCGCACTATTTTTTATAGTATTTTTATTTAAATTTAACTTTTACAAGATCTTTCTTTTATTAAATTGTTAGCTGGAGACTCTGACCTGTAACAGTTGGTGCTCTTGACCAAGGGTTTCGGGTATTTTGTAAAAGCAGGTCCCATGACCCCGAACGTATTATAGATTAAATCTTGACAATATAGGTAAGCAGATACGTATAATACTTCATAGAAATAAACGCCCACACTTTGCGCAGATTCAGGTCCCCATTGTGCAAGGTGTAGCATTTGCTAGCCCTCTTCTGATATTCTGGATGATCACGATGCAGAGATCTTCACCATGATGAAGGCAAAGGAGGATCGATTAAAAGAAAAGTTTGATAAAAGAAACCCATTCACCCTGTACGGTAACCTTCTAATAATGGTTATATGGATGAAACACTTGCAGTTTGTCATGAAGCAGCACGGAAGTAGCAAGGCTTAGAAAACTGTTATGAGAATGCTCACGTCATTGCGCACTCTCGTCTAATCGGACATAGTGAAACATAATAACTATATGGACACCTCATTGGTTTGTTCAAATGTAATTAATGTATTGGAGTTCTTGTGTTAATAGATGTATAACTGTTGAAGTGGCATGGTCAGTTCACATGGATAAGGCGAAGGAAAACACGTGAGGAAGTGATTAGAACAGGCTTGAGTAAAAACAGACAAACAAAAACCTGACTATCAACTAGTTTGATAGTAATTTTATAATGTAAAATGAACGTCAAACGGATGATGATGATGATGATGATGATGATGATGATGATGATGGTGATGATTTTGTTCCTGTCCAAAAGGCTCTTAACATAACAACTACGGTTATAGCTATAACACTGGAAAGGATGAATGTGACGAATTTGTAACAGCGGTAACATAAGATGTAACAAAGTTGTAAAATAAGTAGTTATATAATTATACACTGAGATGATGATGATGATGATGATGATGATGATGATGATGATGATGATGATGATGATTTTACTTTTCCTAAATAAAAGAACTATGTGCTTTATTATACTCAGAACAATTATTGAACTGAGAAACAATAGAAACGAGGAAATTCTTTTGTAAAGGAATATGTACATTCGTAAAACTTATGACTTCAATCAAATACAAATGCTTAGTATATAAATGTTATAGTATATATATATATATTCACACATATATGTTTGTCCTTCCCGACATGGGTCGGATTCAAAAACTGTTTCTCTTTTTCGTATGGTCTATGACTTTTTCTTTTCTTGTATTTTTACTTCAATATCCTGAAGATGCCCTCTGAAATAGGGACGAAACGTTGATTATTTTAATAATTTCATTCGGTTTTTCTATTTTTCTCAAAACACACACACACACACACACACACACACACACACACACACACACACACACACACACATATATATGTTAGTATATAAATGTTATAGTATATATATGTTAGTATATAAAAAATAGGGTATTCTATTATATTAACTTAGATTTGACGTTTTAATCTCACTGTCAGAGTGATAAATGACGAAACTTTATAAATATCTGTTGCATAAATCTTTCGACGGAGGCGACGGATTTTCATGTTTTTTATATCGTCTTGAACTTGACCCCCTTGGACGACAAATATCGAAAAATTGGCTAAAAGTATTAATTCCTTCACACTCAACTGGGCAGTTTTCTACAAGGAGGGTCGTTTTTTTTGCTTGTTTTTTTTTGTTTGCGTCGCCAATTTTACAAGTCATCGTATCGGTTGGGATGACTTTACTAATTTCAACGTTCCGAACTTCCGGTTGCGTCATGGAGTAGGGGTAAGACGTCAGGTTGTCTTTCACTTTCTTTTCCGCCTTCACGTCCCGGGTTCGAACCTGCCTGCCTACTACCACATTTTTTTTTTGCTCAACACACACCTCCAAATACCCGGGCAACGCCGGGTACTCAGGCTAGTTATAAATAAAGAGTGTAAACGATTAAAGAAAATAAACAAATGTTCTTTATTAGGATTGATAATTTGTATTAGTTGCATTATTCGGGATTCTGTTCTCATCTTGAGTTTTATTTTTACAATGTTTCAGCCGATGTTACATCATACCACTAGAATCTAAACTGCTTTAATCTTCTTCCTATATCCAAGAAGACACGTTTCTGTAAACTCCCCGCCACCAGCATCGTCCCAGTTAAAAGCCTACGAAGACGGGAGTGGTACCATAAATATGAGCGACCTTTTGTGCTTCAGAATTCATTTTTCGACATAATCACCAACATCCTCAATGCAATTTTGCCAGCGACATACAATGGCTGTGCATGGGCATCCGGAGCGCGCTTTGTCATACAAGGGTCATTCCAAAATTAAAACTTCCTATTTTTGTTTAAACTAAAATAGTTGAAGAGCCACAAAGACAGGAGTGGTGCCATTAAAACGAGCGACCTTTTGTGCTCCGAAATTTATTCTTCTACATAGGCACTACTATTCTCAATGCGATTTTGCTAAGTATTCAATGACGAATCTCTGCTTCTGGTGCATGTCCTTGAAAGGCGTTGCTTTCTTAGAGCTTCATATTGTGTTTAATCTATATCACTTGAATTATTCGGACTCTTGTTTTCACCTTGAATGTTATTTTCACAATGTTTCGTCTGATGTCACATCTACTTTCTTAGGGTGTCATTTGTCGGACTCGGGAATGTACGGAATTTCGGATGGGATCTTTTATTTCATTCACGTAGATAGCATGCTCTCATTCCGTCAGCTATGACCGGATAAAAGACTTAAGTAATTCGCAATTGTGCTCTGATTATCGTCCGCACTGAAGATTGAACCTCTAGAAAAATGTCATTTAGAACTGAATTTTAACTCATACTTTATCCGTTATCCCATGGGCCCTTGCGATTAAATGAAAAAGTCCTATTTAGATTTTCGTGCAGAGTTTGACAAGATACGTCTGAAGAAGTTTGGAGGTTACATCGGCTGAAACGTTGTGAAAGTAATCCGAAAAATCTAAATACAAAAATTTGTTCGTATTTTTTGGTTTATTTAGACTACTGATCTCATCTTGAGTGTTACTTTCACAACGTTGCTGTCGATGTAACCTCCGACCTTCTTCAGGTGTATTTTTTCAAACTCGGAAATGTTTGTGTAGAATTCAGGAATATTTCTGTCGAACTCAGAAATCTGCACAAAAGAAGGTTTCTGGGTTCGACAAGGGACATCCGAAGAAGTCCGGAGGTTACATCAATTGAAACGTTGTGAAAATAACACTCAAGATGAGAACAGTAGTCCGAAGAATTTAAATAATACGAAATCATCAATCCTCATCTAAAAAATTCAGAAACACAAATTTTGTTAATCTCTTTTTATTATTTAGATCGAATATGCAAAGTTTCATCTAAAATGCATAGAGTTAAAATTGCTGAGACGCTTTAGAATTTTCCAGGAAAGACAGATATGATAAGTCCAATGAAAATCAAGTCGATCGATTCACACGTGAATTGTTCTACACTTAATTGTTATACAAATGACCAATTCATTTTACTGCTTCGATTCTAGACGCTCTTCCCCGCGCAGCTCTACCATTCCCACAATAAAACAAATGAAAGTTTTGCCGTTGAAATAAACAAATAGAAGAAGACCAGAGATGCGTATGAACTTAAAAAACGTGTTTAGAGATCATTGGCCTGACTGGCAACTCCCGACCTTGTTGACCTATTTCAGTTCAAGCCGTGCAAGGCAGTTATCATTTGCTATTCTACAATAAGTCGTTATGTTCTCTGGCGAGCGGTATGAATATCCGCGACCAGTGTCTCCTGCTTTTCCCATCTCCTAACATGGTACATTCATCGCCCGTGGGAAAACGCGTTACAAACATTCCAGACCAAACGAGCTTAACTATTCCCAGTTGGACTCGACGCTGCATAAAGAAGAGGAAGAAAAAAAAAAAAGCTAGCGTCTTCTTTTTACTCGTTCTTTGAGTTGCTTCTATTCTGTTTTTCCTTTCAACTTTCGAGTGACGATCTCTTCTCCCGCGAAAGGACAAGTGTCCGCGGAAAAGGGACAGCCGAGATGATGACATTCGTCGCAGGGACAATGGCGACGAGTTTGAACGGTGAACCTGCTCGTTGCCAAGGACCGAAACAACAGTATCACACACACACACACACACACACACACACACACACACACACACACACACACACACACACACACACACACACACACACACACACACACACACACTAATACACACACACTCGTACATACAGATACTCACACATATACACATTGTAATGCACACACTTATACATACACCATACTTACACACACGCATACTCATACACGCAGATACTCATCCACATAAATACTCATACGCACGCATACACGACTATACACACACACATACACACATGCTCGTGCACACACGCATGCTCATATACACACATACATAACTACACATACTCCTACACTCATACTCATGCACACGCATACACATACTCATACACACCCTCATGCACACATACATATACTCATACACACGCAATTATACAAACATTATACACACATGAATATACTTACACATTCATACGCACACATACTCACGCACATACATACACACATTTATGCGCACACATACTCATATACACAGTCATACACGCATACGCATACCAATACACACATACTTTATAACATAATTATACATAATCATACACGCATACACATACACACACTCATACACACATACTCGCATTCATACACACAATTATACACACATACACGTACGTACACTCATACAAACTTACTAGCACACACTGACACTCATACACAATCATACACATGTCTTTACCCATACATACACATTTATACACACGCACACACGCGCACACACATACACACACCTACCCTCATATACTCATACGGGAATCTGGGGAAATTGATTAGGTCGCACAACAAAATTTAATGACGTTCAAAATGCAAATTCAAAGTGCTGTTCTGGGAAAATCCGATCAATTGTAAAAAGAGAAAAGCAAATGACATGCACGTAATGGCTGGGAGTTTGTTCTTTGAACGGTGAAGAGTTTCCCCGCATAAACAGAATAGTGGAAACTTTAAGGTATTTACAAATATTAAAAGAAGAATTCGTAATATTTGGATTCATCAAACTACTGTTCTCATCTTGAGCGTGGTTTTCACAACGCTTCGGCCGATGTAACCTCTGACCTACTTCAGGTGTGTCTTGTCACACTCGGGCATGTTTCTGTCGAACTATCCAGTCATGGCTGACGGAACAAGAACATGCTACCCCCGTGAAGAAAGTAAAGGGTTCCGTTCGAAATTCCGTTCAAATTCCCGAGTTTGACACAAACATTCTCGAGTTCGACAAAATACACATGAAGAAGGTCAAAGGTTACATCGACCGAAACGTTATGAAAATCACACTTAAGATGAGAACAGTAGTCTGAAGAATCCAAATAATACGAATAATCAATCCTCATCTCAAAAATTCAGAAAAGAAAAGGAGGATGGACCTGAAAATTTACTCTTGTCCGTTCGTTCGTTCGTCTGTTCGTCCGTTCGTCCGTTCGCACTTTTCTCGATAACTACGCCTGTGAATTTTTTGGAATTTTGCACAAACATTAAACATGATATTAGTAAAAAAGTAACAGAACGGATTCTCTGGGAAAACTCCAGTTGCTCCTTTAGGGTGCCTTTTGGTTTAAAATGGTTAATATTGACACTTTTGTGCTTATTAAAAAAATTGATGCCTTGGATTTTTATAAAACTTTCTTAAAAGTTGTCACTAACTGATTTCTATATAATTTTGTTTGTCTATACTTCGCGATAACTCTTGGGGGTACCCCACGGGCTCTTTTAGGGCTAATAAAAACACTCCATTTTTTGGACTATTTTACCATATTTTTTCAAAATTTTCTGTGTATATCTATTTAGCAGTTTTTCATGGTGCTGAACTGAAATTGAAATATGTTAAGGCCTTGGAGGCTTTTGAGGCTAAGTCGTGGTGAAGGGGGTAAATGATTGACTTGGCCATTTCTTTTTTTGCATGGTGCAGAACTCAAATTTATATATGCCTAAAACTGAATCAGTTGTTCATTTTCACCAGGATTTGTCATCCCTTGGGAACTTTGGTCAGTAATGTCGTGTGAGGAAGAGCATTATCATGATGGAAGATGACTCCAGTTGTAACGTTATCGTTACATGTCAACAGTCGGGGCACATACGTTGTATGTAGACAATCACAAGGAAACAAAGACAAGGAAATAATTCGACTAACTCTATTTTAGTGAAACAACATACATTTATTTACAGGTACTTTCCAGAATAAAATCGTGTCACTTGTTCAAAGATCTTCTCGTACTCCAATATTATGCCATGTCGAACACGTGGTACTCCATCTTTGTCCGGCCATGTTTAAGACGTGCCTTTTCCTGTTTCTCTCGGGCCACGTGTGTAACATGTCTATCTTTCTCTTTTATATTCTTTTTCTTTTCTTCTTCCTCGCTGTGACATAATCTCTCACACGGCTCGGTCATTTGCATACAACTGCTTCTGCCACCGTACGCGCGTACGCGCTCTGTTACACAGTATGAGAACGAACATTATTATGGTGGAAGATGACTTCAGTGTGAAGAGGAGCATTATCATAATGGAAGATGACTCCTTTTCTGTTGACTAAAAAATATCATTTTTGAGTCCAGATGGGAGAGAATATTTCAGAAAACATATTGATGATACTTTAATAATCTGAAAGAAACAGTTATAAATTAATCATGTTTTAAGCAATGAAAATATGCATAAAATAAATTACAAATAAATTCCTTCTATAAACCGGCAAATATTTTCGCATCTATTTGATACTTGCTAATACCTTTTAATTATTAGTTTCGAAATTTAATTCATACAAAATAAATAAATTAAAGAAAAAACGTATTTTTTTTATTACTAAATATGCCATTAGGAGTTTCATAAATTAAAATTGTAAACGTCATTTAATTCGAAAAGTTTTTACTAAATTAGATAACTGTGTCGTAAAAAATATATATAATATAATAAATAAATTTGCGAGAAGAATTTATAGCCATATGATGATCGATATTCTAGGGAAAAATCAACTTTACTTTATATATATTGTAGATAAATTATAGAAGGAGGAAAGGATTTGATTAGAAGGTTTACCAGGTCTTACACTTTAGCGCCGAACCCTAACCCTAACCCTAACCCTAACCCATTCCATCAAGATTTGACATCATAAAGTTACTATTTGGACAATTTGAACCGCCAAAGCTGTTGATGGTTTTATCAATTTGATGATAGAGAATAATTATCTGAAATCTCTAATATTTACTTCTCATGAGTTCATGGTAAGAATATTATTATAATCATTAATTATTATTTTTCAGCCTGACAAAGCATATACTTTGGTGAAACGTAATTGCATTTGCGTAGGCCATACTGAATGTTTCTATACCGTTTACTTATCAAGATCTACATTGCATTGAGCACTGTTGAAAAATATTGGTTTCAAGTACATTTGATGAATATGTTGGATCTATTTATCGGATTCAGGACCAGGAATCGGAAAAATTTGTGCATATTTTCCGATGCCAAAAACGATTACTTTAATCATCCATTTTTATTTGATTTTGTTTAAAACAAAATCTTCCACTGCTTGTAGTAATAATAAAATAATAAATATTCATTGATTTTAAACTAATAGTAAAATTAAACCTGCAGATCACCCTACCCACAAGTTATGTATTTTTATATTTGAGAAAATATATGCATATTTAAAATGTGTTTTTACGGTAAATCGAAAAAGATCACAAATTTATAGTCACATATTTAGAGATTTATGAGGAATCGAAATTAAAATCAGCAATTGCATTAAAATCAGGAATTTAGTATAGATTCGGTGATTGTATCGGAATCGGAAAAAATATTGGAATCGTCCCATATATATACATATATATATATATATATATATATATATATATATATATATATATATATATATATATATATATACAGGATGTCCAAAAAGTCACTGAAGGGTTGAAAATCTTTGTCATTTTATCATTAATGATTAATTTTTCTCTATTTCAGATATTTTACAGATAATATTTTGGAAATTAATTATGGATAATTAAAGCATGGAGTTTCTCAGGCAATGCTTTGGCGACAACATTATCTCTCGTAATGGATATATCAAATGGCCACCACGTTCCCTAGACTTGACAATTTTTTTTGTGGGGATATTTAAAAAAAAAAAAAGGATCTATGTTCACAACCCGCAAACCATGCAATGAGTGAAGGAAAACATCAGGAACGAAATACGGAAGTTAAATCGAAATCCAGAGATTCCGCAATCTGTCATGAACAATATTTTGAAAAGAGCACAAATATGCGAAGCTGAAAATGGGCAACATATAAAAAACATTATTTTTTTTTTATAAATAAAGATTGTTTGAAATTTGCATTTAAAAGGAAAAAAAAATCCCCAATGTCTTAGTCAAATTGTGTTAAAATTACAGAAAGATATTAACATTTCTTAGAACTGCACGCGTGTGGAACTCTGTTTCGTCTGCCTGCTTCCCACCTGACTACAACCTGGATGTCTTAAAGTCCAACGTAAAAAAATTTCTGATGAACTGCCCCCTTAAGTAGATACTTTATTAAATCTCCACATTAACGTACTGTACTTACAATAATCCTTATCCCTGAGTGGCTTCCGGGCCTTGATAAGTGGTGACAACCTTGTAAAACAAAATAATAAGTCTATTTAAGTTAAAACCCTTCAGTGACTTTTTTGACACACAGTATATATATATATATATATATATATATATATATATATATATATATATATATATATATATATATATATATATATATATATATATATATATATATACGTATTGTATACGTTTGAAGCCAAATTAGAACTCGAAATTTAAAAAAAAATACACAAGTGTTTATTTTTAAGAAATATATTTAGGAGTATAACTCCCTTGTCAGTCTTTTATATTTTTTCTCGCCATGATGTTAAGTTGAAGAAAGTTGAATGAAGAGTCCACGCGATGTGAACTGCGATGTTATTTTTGTAATATCGGGTAAATCAGGGTAATGTTTTTTATCCATGTTAGAAGCGTTGACTGAAGTTATAATTTTTTAATAAAATACGTATTGAATAGAATTTGGAGCCAAATAACAACGCGAATTTATTAAAATAAACAAGTATTTATTTTTAAGAAACATATTAGATAACATCACGTGGACTCTTCATTCAACTTTCTTCAACCTAACACCGTAGCGAGGAAAAAGGGGGGAAAATATACAAGACTGACAAGAGAGTTATATTCCGAAATATATTTCTTAAAAATAAACAGTTGTTTATTTTAATAATTTCGCGTTGTAATTTGGCTTCAAACGTATTCAACACGTATTTTATTTTAAAATTCAAATTTCAGTCAACGCTTCTTACTCGGATAAAAATTACCATGATTATGTATGTATGTATGTATGTATGTATGTATATATATATATATATATATATATATATATATATACGAGGTATATATATATATATATGTATTCGAGGTATATATATATATATTATACATATGTATACGATATATATATATATATATATATATATATATATATACGAGGTATATATATATATGTATTCGAGGTATATATATATATATATATATATTATACATATGTATACGATATATATATATATATATATATATTTATATATATAGCCATACAGTGAATGGTAATGAACATAAAGCATACATATCTGTTAAAAATAAATGTATCAAAGCCCAAAGGTCACTCGAGGATAAGGTTGAACGATTCTTAGGCGACCGACACTGTTATAATTGGTAATGGTGAATATTGGACAGAATTTTAACAAGAGGGCGATTCAACAAGAACTATATATATATATATATATATATATATATATATATATATATATGTATATATATATATATATATTAGCGTTGGGACGATTAATCGGGATCGGACTCGGGAATCGGAATAATCGGAATTTTTCAGGGTATCGGAATCGGTGTAGAAATCGAAAAAAAAATGGTCTAATTTCCGATTCCAAAACCGATTCCTTAAAAAACACGTTAAACTTAATTTCACATTATTGGCACTTAAGATAAAATGATGAAAATTTGTTGTTTTTGAGTACCTAGTCATATTTAAATCCATATTTAAAATAATAACATAAAAAAACGATGTAAATTTATTTTACTTGTGCTAAAAAAGAAAAAAATATATAAATTTAGGTTTTTGCCCGGTCATTGACAAACATGACAAAAAAACTTTAATAAATTTGTTGACCTGGAGTTTTTTCACACTCCTGCACTAGACACATTTGGGCGCCGGCGTTTCTTTGATTTCGGCATCCGCTTTTGGTTAGTAGTGTTTACTTGTTATAAAAGCAAATTTTCAATATACTAATAAAAGTCATCGAGTAATAAACGATTCATGGTTATCAGTTAAATTTACATTATTTCTAATTGAAAATGTGTCTTCTAACAAAAATGTAAGTGCGTATCTTTTTTTTTAATTATTGAAAAATGTGTTTTACTAAAACGTGTTTAGTATATTTCGTTTCATACTTAACGTAAGAGATTACCCGAATTTCTGAGCTATTCTAGTGTTTTAGGGCAGTTTTCTGGGCATTTTGAGTGGAAGGGTTAATATAAACTTTTTAAAGTGGTTGAGTGTGATTTTACTATCATTCTAGTCAGACTTGGGGTTAGTGGTAAAAAATTAAATTATAGAAGAAACTGATCCCACAGTCCAAATTCTTAAATAATTTTGTCCGTTTTTTTTCTATTTTTTTCTGTCATTTTTTTTTTTCTAGAATGTTCAGTCACACATAATCACCTAAAAAATAGAAAACTTTTTTGAAGGCAATTATTTAGTTACGAGTGTTATTACGGTCCCTGGAAAACTCGTCCACAGAAAACACGTGCACGGAAAACTCGTCCACGGAAAACTCATTTCCCCGGAAAACTCGTCCATTTTTGCTAGGTAGAAAAATGACCCACCATTGAATAAATATCGATTGAAAACATATTTTATGACCGTTCTTGCAAGAAATATTGCTTTTAAGGGAGAGTACACACCCATAATATATATTTAAAAAAAAATAAATTTTCTTGCTTACTGTTGTTTTAAAAAGATAAAATTGATTCTTCTAAGTGTTCGTTTTCTAATTAGCTTGCTAAGTTTTCTGTGACTTATTTTAAAGCGTTTATTCGGTTAAAAAAAACAAGTAGTGTCGAGTGTTACATGAGAACAAGAAAAATGTCCAATGTGGTGGGATCGCATCTTGGGACTTTCGATAATAGCACAAAAATAGAAGGGTTTGTATTACTATAGACAGAGGTACGAAAAAGTTGTCAAAAAACAAAAAAACAAAACAAAAACAAATAAATAACAAATAAATGTTATCAAAGGTAAGATAAGTTACTTTTCTACCTTACTGGATAAGTTTTTAATGCTTTTATTTAATGTAAAATGTTTATTCGGTTCGAAAGATGAGTAAAGTTGAACGCTGCCAGAGAACAAGAAAAGATGGCCGCGATGTGTTTGAAGACTCAATAATCACTTCAAAATAAGAAATAAAAAAAAATGGTGATAGAAACCCACCCAATAAATGTTATCGTGATATTTATTGGGTGGGTTTATGCCACAATTTTGACAACTTTTTCGAATCCATATGTATAGCAAAGCAAACCCATACAAAGCCAATAAAAAAAAGTCCATTGATGTCGGCCCACTGTTACGAATCAGAAATAGAGGCATATGAGCGAGAAAAGTAAAAATTAGGAGAACCAAAAATAGTATAGGGGTGTAGTCTCTTTTTTAACTGAATAAACACTTTAAAATACGTTAAACCACTAAATTCGTTATTACTTATGTGTCATTCATTTTAGTTATCTTCTCAGTGAGACTGATTTAGACACAAGGTTGGTTTATAATGCACAGACTCCAACTCTACAAGAAGGGTTATTCTAAATTGGGATAAAAATAAAAATTACCTCAATCTAGAAAGATTCTTTTTCACTAACCAAGTACAGAAAAATAAAGTATAGCATCAGAACAGGTACTACACTTTGAATTATTTATTTACTAAAAATATAACATAAAACAAGGACATCAAACGTATGGGAAAATGGGGCTCGTTGGTAATCTTCTATCTTACACTATCTATATTATTCTTAGCTAGAATCATTCCACTCACCACAATAACACATTTACTCCTATTCAAAATAGTGTCAATATGTTGAATAAATATATATATAGGCTCCCGACCAATACCATGCAAACGGTACATTTGCGACAGGTTTAAATGCCTGATTGATTTTCAGCGGCCTCGATAACCTCTAAAGACGAATTTAGGAAAACTTGTCCCCGGAAAACTCATCCCTGGAAAACTCGTATCCGGAAAACTTGTACCCGGTAAACTTGTTCATTTTTGCTAGGTAGGAAAACTGGTCCATTATTGAATAAATATCGATTGTAAACACATTTTATGACCTCTATAGAGTTTAAGAAAAAAAACTTAATGGGTTTAGATCAAATTTCTGGTATCTCTAATGACATTGATATAAATGCGTAAGTTCCTATCACATGAAAAGTATTTATGATTTATTTATGTGTATATAAATTATCGGCGAGATACAAATAAAAAAAATGAACCTGTCTGTTACTTACAGATTTTGTTTCCAAAAATTATTAAAGAGAGAGAAAAAAACTGACGTAAACGAATTGTTGATTTTTAAATAATAATTTTGGTATATTTATATCTGAAACTCATTGTTCTCTCCGATAAGTAGAGCTCCAAATATCAGAACATTTCTTAAACAGACGTAGAGCGACGCCATTTAATGAACTCATTCGAATGACCTAGTTTTAATCTGGTTGTTTTCAGATCCGTCCACATACATTTATTTGTTTTTTTTTATTAATTATTATTATCGTCATTATTGTTATTGACGTTGCTATTACTATTTATGTGTTGTTATCCTGAGAGAAAATCCATTGGCCCTTATCCAACCCTTATCCTCGAGAAGTTTTTGGGTCTTGATAAACATTGAAGCCTTCTTCCGAGTAGAAAAAAAAGATTCGGCAAAATTACTCCATGAAAATTGAATGGATGTACCTAATTTTTTGATGCGTCGAAGCATTTTAATAAAAGGCTTTGTCCATCTGTAGATCAAACGCAGTTTAAGTTAACCTTTATTTCATTAAACGCAATTGCACATTGTTATTAAAACATTAACTTCATGCGACGATAGAGCGTTGAAAGTTACTGTCCATGCAGAGGAGACATGGATACATTAGTCCTTTTCTCCACTTACCGGTAATTTCGAATGGCCGTTTGCCAGGGCGTTCTTTTACGTGTCGATTGTAGAAAAAAAAGGTCAAATGTGACACTCGGACAATCTCGTTTGTGTAATCGTTATGTCTTCCGGCCAATGTCGTGCGTTGGAGCATCTTTCCTCTTGCACTGACCATCGACATTGATATCTGTTGAATCGTTGGCCAAGTCAAGGAGAAATATGCTCGGTGATTTTGCCTGCACGATGTGGCGGACATTTTGAAAAGCAGTTGATTTTACAGCCGACACATTAAAACAGAAGAGAGAGTGAAAGAGATAGATAGATAGATACATAGATAGATAGATAGAGAGAGAGAGAGAGAGAGAGAGAGAGAGAAAGAAAGAGAAAGAGAAAGAGAGCGAGAAAGACAGAGAGAGATGATAATGAATTAAGGTCTGCAATCACTTATCGCATGCAATAATTAACCGCATCTAATAAAGGCACGCGCCACGGGACCGTTGGCTCAAGAGAACTGCCGAGAAAGCGGCCGACACTAAGCTGACCTCAATTCAAAACTCGCTAAAGCAGAGTTCACTCATCTCATACGCCATGTTGGATAATGTCCGACATCTTGGACTGACTAATCCTTTCTTTCTTTTTTCTTCCGCTTCTCTTTATTCATTTATTCTGATTTTCTCTGTTCAGTCATTCAGTCGTTTCTTCAAGCAACGTACCCCATACAGTTACTTACACTCTTATTCCGAATTTGTGTTCATCGGTGAACTGTTTCTCACCAATATAAAAGATTACACACTGAAAATAATTTTTAAAAATCAAGCTTTCTTCAAGTAAAGTCCGCCGACGGTTGCTTCGGCCCTGTCTGACTAAGCAGTCAAAACCCCTTTTCATAAACATATATTTATTATTAAAGTTCAAATAAAGACTAGTTTAATTTTCTTTAATTCAATAAATCGCATTTTAGTCGGACAAACCCGTAGCATCCATCGGGGGACTTTGCTTAAAGAAAACCTGTTTTTTTTAATGTTATTCTTGTCTGAATGATCTACTAGAGTCGTGCATTGTTGTGGTTGCACTATGAGAATTTCTAAATACTTACAAGTCTGAATCTATGATATACACTCGTATATGTACACATACATATACACTAGGTACGACCAAAACAGAAAGAGGGAGTCAGTACTTTTTGAAAAAAAAATCTACCAAAAAATTCAGTAATTTATCCAATCAACACGAGATTTTCACCGATTATTAAGTGAAGAAAAAACTTTATAACGGTGTACTTTTTTATAATCGTTATTTCTATATAATTTCTTTTGCTTACAAAAAACCCTTTTTTATTTGTGTTTACAAATATGCTTAAAATAATCAACCGAAACTGAACAAAATATATTGTATTGTAGAGAGGGCGAGGATGTTAGCTAAAACAAAAACAAAAACAAAACAAAAACACAACAATAGTGCACGTATCAGATTTTAAGGTTGAACATCCAAATTTTAAATGTGTTTACTTTTTCATCTTTTGTGTTTTGAAATGTGAAATTCGTTGAATGTGTTAATAATTATTATAATCTTTCAGATTAGCAAAATAAAATAAAAGAAAAAAAATTATATATTCTCATTATTTTTACGAAAAACACTACTTTTAAATCTATAAAAAAATAAATTAATAATTTTCTATTAGTGAGTTCAATATTGCTAATATACCATGAAATTAAAAATGCCTTGAAGAATTGATACCAAAATAGAAAACAAATCGATAAATAACTGCGCATTTTGTTAAAAATAGGATAATTTGTTTCAGCAATTTGTTGTTACGTGATATTGCCTCACTTATGGAAGACCATAAGAACTACAAACAGTTGTTTTTTTGCTGTGATTTGCGCTTGACTTAATTTAAAGTGTGAAGGACTTGCACACTCTCTCGTCCAGAAACACTTGGTCCTGATAGCAAGACAGGGTCAAGACGACCAAGCGTGATACTAGATGCAGGAGTTGTTTCCAAAACATATGGCGCCTAGCATTCTCAAAATGATCACCCATCTGGTATTGGCCAACCTCATCGTTGCTTAACTTAGAGGGTTATGTAGGCTACAAACAATATATATATATACTAGCTGTACCCTGTCACCCGTTGCTGTGGCTCAATTAGGTGTAATGGAAAAATCTAATCAAAAGAGAAAATGCATGTTTCTTATATTGTTAGTACAGCAATTCACTCCAAAAGTGTAAAAAAAAAAAAAAAAAAAAAAATGAAAAAAAACCCTCGGTACCCTTGCAGAATCTGACCAGGATCCTTAGGAGTTTCCATCAATCATGGCTTGATCATGGCTTGGGCTCGACCAGAAGTCAATGGATTCCCATGTTAAGAATGGCTTTCAGAATAAACACCCCTAACCTCCCCATGTAAAAAACGGCTTTTGGAATAAATACCCCCATCCTCCCCATGTTAAGAACGGCTTGCAGAATAAACAACGCCTACCCATCCATGTTAAAAATTTATTTTATTTATTTATTTTTAAATAAATTGTTAGTTCAAAGCACAACGCTAGAACGGTTTTAATTAAGGAAAAACATTCATATTTTCTTATATAAAAACAACTCTGGAGGAAAAAAGCGTACTTTCTAGTGTGTTAAAATAAGGGGGTTGTATTATGTACACATAGATTCGAAAAAGTTGTCAAAAAACAAATATATAAGAAATAAATGTTATCAAATGCAAGATAAGTTAATTTTCAACCTAATTGGATATTTTTTTGTGTTTTCATTTAATGTAAAATCTTTATTCAGCTCGCAAAACATCCAGTATTTACCGATGCGTGTGAAAATTCAAAATTGCGCTGAACTCTCTGCTAAACACGGAAAGTTTGGGAAAATGAGTTAAAAATAATAAAAAAACTATACCACATACTGCTAAAAACCCACCGAATATATGTCAAGGTATGTCACGGTAACATATATTGCGCTAGTTTCTTACAGTATTTTGTATATTTTTTATTTTTAACTCATTTTCCAAAAGGTACCGTGTTCAGCAGAGAGTTCGGCGCCATTTTGAATTTTCCAAAACATCGGTAAACACTGTATGTTTGTCGAACTAAATAAACATGTTACATTAAATAAAAACACTAAAAAATTATCCAGTTGGGTAGAAAAGTAACTTATCTTGCCTTTGATAATTCGTTTTATTAAAAAAGCAACTTATTTTGTTTCTATTTTTTAGCTGCGCCATACACACACACACACACACACACACATATATATATATATATATATATATATATATATATATATATATATATATGGGCAATACTGGCGGATAAATCCGATAGAGAAATCCTATTGACTAAAAACAAAATGCCATATTTCGCAAAAAATAATTTGAGACGCTAAACCGTTAGTACCGGAAATTGTCGGAACAGTTTACGAAAATGAAACACGTTAATGACTACAAATGAAAAATATTAATACACGAATATTATACCTGACCAGTTATAATCAGTTAATCAATCGACAAATGAAACCAGTTGGAAACAAGTTAATTATTATCATTTTCATATGAAAATATACTTAATAAAAAAAAATGGCGCTGAATAAAATTAGTCATAGAAATTGTCGAACCAGTTATTTTTTTACTGTCGGTTTTGAGTACGCTGATTAACAAGATTAATTATCGTATATTAATATGTTTTATTTGTATTCATTTTTTGTTGTTGTTATTAAAAAATTGTGCATTCGTTTTTGTTAAAGTTTTTTAATTAACGTGTTTCATTTTCGTAAACTGTCTTGACAATTTCCGGTACTAACGTTTAGCGTTCCAAATTATTTTTTGCGAAATAGGCATTCTGTTTTTAGGACATAGGAGTTCTCTCTCAGATTTATCCGCCTCTAGCACAGTATTGTCCATATATATATATATATATATATATATATATATATATATATATATATATATATATATATATATATATGTATGTATGTATATATATATATTATGTCTCACAGTTTGAAAGTCATATATATATATAACTTTCAAACTGTGAGACATAATATATATATATGTGTGTGTGTGTGTATATATATGTATGTATATATATCAAACAGAATAGTTTTGCATCATTTATATATATATATATATATATATATATATATATATATATATAACTTTCAAACTGTGAGACGTAATATAGTTATTTCCACATGCAGCTCACCAGGACCATGACAGCCAATAAACCGGAAATTCAAGACTCGAATCTTGGACTTTCGGTTTGTTGGCTGTCATGGTTCTTGTGAGCTGCGACGTTGTTTGACAGTGAAAATAATTAAGAAGAAACGAAACAATAGCGGCTAAAAATGTACATTATTTATTGAATCATCAAACGTTAAAAAAAGGGAATATACTAGAAGCTTTACCTTAATCAGTGGAGTTTGGGAAATTTATAATTTTCTCTTCAGAGAAATTGAACAGTTAACTAGACTAAAGGGAACTTACTAACTAGTATAACTACTGAAAACTTTGGAATTGGGGCCGTGGATATTGAGTGAGGGAGTGGTAAAGATGATAAGAGCCGAGATGAACATATAATTCAACGATGCAATTTGGTTGGAGAATTTTGCTAGTAGAAAGGCACATATTAAAAACAAAGAACTGAAATGTCATTGCTTTACAATTTGCACCTGTCTTCACCGATTGCTTTGACACGGCTAAGATTTTATAAACATCTGTCAACCTGAGCCGCTGATGTGCACTGACATTTCCATATAAAACAGCATCGACTTAATTTTACTTCTACCCCCTCGAGTATGAGGAACTACAAATAGAAGACTTTTAAGTGTGAAAAATTCAAGAGATACACACCCAAGGGACCTTCATCATTGCGCAACATATAAATATGCTGTTGAAAAACTCTTAAAAAAGAATTTTAAATTCATACTCCCAGACAAAAACAAAAAACAAAAAAAAAGCAAACAATTGTACATTGAAGCTGAGAAAGCCATGTGTTTAAACTACGAAGAAGAAAAAGTGGTTAAAAACACGTGACCTTCTCTGCTTCAATATTTTCTATGATTGTTTTTATCATCCTCATATGAGAATATGACTTTTTGTAAGAAGGATAAAAAGTTTTCTCTTGTCTGATAAGAATCGGTTAGTTATTGTTATAACTAATTTGACTGAAACATAATTTCAATTGCGTAGCGACATGGAAATAATTATTTAGTTAAATGTAAATGAAATTATATATATATATATATATATATAATTTCATTTACATTTAACTATATATATAATTTCATTTACATTTAACTAAATAATTATTTCCATGTCGCTACACAATTGAAATTATGTTTCAGTCAAATTGGTTACATATATATATATATATATATATATATAGCAGGGATACCCGATGTTATCTGGGATTGAATGATGATCGACGAATGTTTCATACCACCATATTTTTATTGTCATCGAAATCGGTGAAATCGACCATTATTCAATCAAATCGATTGATAGCCTGCTTTTAATGGGGACTCATGCCATATAAAAATCCTACTGTTGTTTTTATATGTCGGGAGGTTCTGGATATTACCTTAAGCTATATCCGATGGTGAGGCCCCTAGCTTGTGGGCTTTGGGGAGTATGGAGACACCCCTTAATTGCCATTGCTCCCAGGTCCACTCTGACCCGGAGTTGTAGTACCTGTTAGGGTCCCAACTAGAAATACAATAGAAACCGACTTGAAAAAAAACAACAACAAAAAAGAATATTCTATCACAACATTTTTCTTCAAAATCACTGAATTCGGCATTAAATAACCCGAAAAGGGTTGATATGCCGTAAAACAAAACCAACCAACCAACCAACCAACCAACCAAAAATATATGTCAGCCCTTTCGGCTTGTGTGGTAATATAACTTCTCCAATGCACTTGTGATGTTAGGCTGTGTAAGGTGTTAACTTTAGTCAAAATCTATTTCTTGTTTCATCGGAATTAATTCTTTCATTCAGAATTAATAATCGATATTTATCGATGATATTCCGATACAAGAACTCTGCCAGGTATCTAAAGTACCTTCATGTGAAATTTCATAAAATCTGCCCAGCCGTTTTCGACTCTATAGGGAACGAACTCTCACACACAACACAGATGCACTCACTGACAACATTCCTACACCCCCGTCAAAACTCACCGCAAAAATATTCTTCGCTAGTGTTCTAATACCTATAATCATATAAAATCACGTATCAGTTCATAAAACGAAAAAAGAAACGAAATAAGAACACGATTCAAGCTGTAACACATGTTTACTATAAATTACAAAATCTTAGAATCCCTAAATTGTTGGAATTGTTTTAGTCTATAATTCCTCGATGATTATCCGTTCATTTTCACCAAGGAGAAAAACAAAATAGTTTGATTGTCACTTCATTCCAGTCTGAGGCTCGGTGGATTAAAAAGTAACGAATGGTTTTCGTGTCATATTGCGGGTTTTGTCTCAAGGGATAATCGGAATGACACGTGTTGTATAAACTGCACTTCTCAGATTTAATAAATGACTTTTCTATGTGTTCATCTAAATAGCAGGACACACGTGGTCCAGGACGAGGTTAAGAAACACTTAATCTTGAGTCAGGGGGATCATATAACGTTATAATTACAAAGCAAAATTTATCGCCCCACAAAATTCAATAGATAATACTAGCGGAGGTAGGCCCGACTTTGCCCGGCCTTAAAATACGCTTAAATATGATATTTTAATTTGCCCAGATTTCGCATATATTATTACAGAGTCGTGATTTCAAAAGTAGCAAAAGTATTAGGGTGCCATCAGCTAGAATCGAAACCGAAAGCTAAACTGTAGCATTCAAAGCTGGTGACGTTGCCACTTTACTAACATGACACGCTCATGGATTGATTGAAAATTAAAAATTAAAAATAAACTTAGATGAATGTACGAAATGTATAACGGCTTTTTCAATTTTGACACAGTTTTATTCACCCCCCCCGTTAAAAACTATTTTTTACCGGCAAAAGACCCATAAATTTACGGTTCGTAAAAACTTCAATCATTTGAGTCCCCTAGAACCATTCTGCAACTTTTAGAGATAGAGTTTGAAAATATGGAGACAGACAGACGGACAGATAGCCCTTTTATATATTAGATGTTCAAAATTAGGTTTTATAATCTAAGAAGTTTATTTTATCTGTCTATCTATCGATCCTGTATGTACCTTAAAGTTGAGTTTTTTTTATCACGCTGACTTTGATATTAAAAACCTGATTTTTCTATGTAATAACTATTAAAACGAATTTCATAATATACTCAGTCCTGAATATATGAGCAAGTTTATGAAGGTTAACTATTCGTTTGAAAAACGAACGTTCACTAATTATTCATTTTTGTGGTGTCTTAATAGATGATAGGTTGAATTTAACTATTACACTCAAATATATTTATGCATATTTTCTACATTCTGCATAATTGCGTAGCATTTAGGATGAAAAAATTCCAGCACATACGTATATATATATATATATATATATATATATATATATATATATATATATATATATATATATATATATATATCAAAGGAGCCTAATCTCTGTTTCTGACAAACTCTTCTCTCAATTTTTGGTTTACAGACTTTAAACTTGATATATATGGGGTTTTGACCTATGGAACGATTTCGAGTTGATTTTTAGCCGATGAAAATAGCTGCTAAATGGTCAAAATTGAAAAAAATAAACAGTTAGCTTTAGCAGAAATAAGTCGAGTTAAGATGTTACTTTTGCACATGCGCACATATACACTCATCGTTTGAAGTCGCTAAACTGTAATGTTTTCTCATGCATCTGTAGATAGCTCAAACAGCAGCGATGAAAACTTGAGTGGTAAAATATTGGTTTCGATTCTAGCTGATGGCAAAGTCATATTTTTGAAAACATTTGAAATGTATATATATTACTATATATTGGCTATAATATAATAATCAATAGATAATTGGCTCTATGACAATAAATATGAATCTGCATGAATTACAATATATTTAAGCGTATTTCAAGATCGGGGACGCTGGCGGCATTACTATTAATGTGGTTCAATAAAATAATCAACAGAGGATTTACTAGATAATAATAAATACAATATAAATGCAAACAACGCATAAATTAAAATAGTATATTTAAGCGTATTTTAGACCGGAAAACGCCTGCTAATATAAATATAAATGTCTACCTGTGTAAGGAACAGTTTCTACCAAACTCTTCCGTTAATTTTGGTCTACAGACCTGAAACTTGATATTATTGGAATTCGAACGTGTGGAACAAATTTGATTTGGGTTTTAGTCGGTAAAACTTGCTGATAAGGAGTCTAAATTGATGAAATTGGAACTTGGCAGGCGTAAGTTGACTTAACGTACATTTCTACAAATGCGCACATTTATGCGCTTATGTCGGTTCATTTTTAGAGTGTTGCTATTCATCTGTTGGTGGCTCAGATAGTAACAAATAAGGCTGTCGCCCTATATATTTTAGTTTCGATTCTAGCTGCTGGAACCCATGGCTTATTTTCTCAAACTTTTTCACTATTATTGGGTACAATATAATAATCAATTGAGTATTGGTTCTTTAATACTAAATACGAAATCTACACAAATTAAAATATATTTACGTACTTTACGACCGGTCAACATTGGGCGGCCATTACTAGTTATTTATATTGGCATTCTTGGAAACATCATGAATAAATATTTTGATATATAAAAACTTGAAGCATGAATGATTTTACCAACAACCTCTACCTTTCTTCAAATCGTTCGAAAAGTTCACAGAAAATGCAAGTGCCGATACATGTGGTTACAGTGACGTCATAGAAATTTGCAGAACATTGGTTTTTATTGCATCAAATTACTTTAGGATTCCGGCTCTGGATTTTTTTTTTCTCGGAGATGACAAGAGAAATTTTTAATCGAATGGATACCACAGGCTGTAGAGGTTTGTGATCACCGCTTCCCTTTTTCTGTCTACAGAATAGCATAGTGTTTTTTTGGCATTTTACTCACGGTTATGTTAACATGATCAAACTATTGTTGACATGTGGTAATCGTAAATGTATTTACATTTAATTAAAGTTTAATTTAAACTGAAAAAAAGTTACATATAGCAACTGATCTTCATACATGATCACGATTAACTTAGGTGTACCAGACTAAGGATATTCATCTAGTAAAAGCACCATCTTCCAACCATGATTGGATAAAACTTGATTATTTGGCGGATCAACAAGAATTTGTTTACGTTGGACTTTAAAACGACAATATTGTAGTCAGCTCGGAAAGAGTACCGCAGTATCGTGTTCTACAGACGAATAGTTCTAGAAAAGAAACTTTGTTCAGGAAAATGTCGTTTAATTTTAGACACAGAAGGGGCGAGAAAGAGAGAGAGAGAGAGAGAGAGGACGGGGGAATGAGAGAGAGAGAGAAAGAGTGTGTGAGAGAGAGAGAGGGGGGAAGAAATGAAAATTATTGGCAGTGTTTGTAGCTCGACAAGGTCTTGTTGCGAATGTTTTACAGCGGGATCATAGATTGAAGCTCAGCCGGGCACCTGCCATAATAATAACGACAGAGCAAATATAGACTAGTCTCTTCTGTGAGAAAGAAGTACAGACTAATCTCTTCTGTGAGAAAGAAATAGTAGAGCGGTCTACACCATCTACTAGATCCCTGTAAACCGCATTAACTCTTCTCATCTTAGTAGTTACAATTCCATAGGATTTATGAGCCGCAACGAAAACATTTTCGTATCCAAAACAAATTTTATTTTTATATCAATAGAAAAATAAACAAGAAAATTAAAAAATTCGCAAATAAAAAAGAAAGCATCCACGTTATTTCATTTGCTCTGCTCTCCCATTCGCCTTTTGTTAATGTTGCTGAATTTTCATAATGTGGGCGTTTCCCACGTGAAGACTAATTTCTCGTTTGTTCGGACAGAAAAGACGCGCGGTGTAAGTCATCGACTGTGTGCATACCTCTCTTCAATCAGTCGTCACTCCTGATTGGATGTTCAGTCAACCAATCAGAACTTACTATTGATGTTTGGAAATTGTTCCAATTTGCTAAATCCGAAAAATAATACGGAATCAGACTAGTTAAACTTTTCTTTTATCTTTTGCATTTATTGTTTTGCCGCCAGAAGAAAGTCTGTTTAAACTCATACATATATCCGAGAGAACACACACGCACGCGCGTATATATATATATATATATATATATATATATATATATATATATATATATATATATATATCCCCAAAACCTCTGGCTTGATGGATGGGGGACTAAAACTTGTTGCTATAGTTTTAAATGATCTGAAATAACAGCAAGGGAAGACTTGATTCCAAATATTTATCATACGTTATATCTCTCCTCTTTTTGGAAATACAATTATAGATATCTCCAGTATCTAATATTCCTTATACACTGTAATATTTACTTTATGTATGAAAACCAAAGAAGGAAGATATAACATATGAGAAATATTTGGAATCAGGTCTCCACTTGTAGTTATTTCAAACAATTTGAAAAAAATAGCAGCAAGTTTTACTCTTCTCATCATTAGGGCCAGCTGCTTTGGTGAATTATAAAATATTTTTTTAATTCATGTGCAAAACTAGGAAAACAAATGACTATGATTGAAACATTTTATGGCTGTAAAAATGTGCAAAAAATAGGTTCTGGATGATTGATAATGCCCTCAATGTGTGCGTCATCAAGGGCAAATGCCATTTAGCCCACTACACAATTCGGGTCATTACGTTTCCAACGAGCCTTCATTTGTTAAATTCTGATCAGTAGTCGCTGAGATTTAGTACTTATAAAAGTACCAAAAAAGGCGGTATATCCATCTCTATCTCTACAATTATTTAAAAGTTATTTGTGTGTGTGTGTGAGTTTCTTCCTCACAGGTTCCGAAAAGGTTGAGCCGACCTTTTGCAAATTTCACACAAAAGTAATTTATACGTCTGGCAGTGTTTTTTCATACAGAAATTCATTTGATAAGTATCGAAAATCGAAAAAAAAATCCGATCTTTTAATAGTTTTTCTCTTATAGATAAATAAAAAGAACGTTTACAGGAAATTATTTTAAGTTGCACCAACCGGTGTTACGTGAAATATTACCCTATAAGAATTCTTCCATTTTATCTATAACAGAAAAAAAGACTATGTTTAAGATTACCAAGCCCAAATATCAGCTGACGTCATATTCTAACCAAATACAGTAGGAATTTGATGAACAATATTGTCATTAATACATTTTTAAATTTATTTATTATATTTTATTTTTTTGCGGGTTAGTCCACCAGGCAAATTATTCCTCGTAATATATATTAATTAATAGAGTATAATTCTATAATAATACATACGCAATCTGCATAAATTAAAATATTTGTAAGCATATCGTACGACCGGGCAACGCCGAGCGGTAAGCTAATATATATATATATATATATATATATATATATATATATATATATATATATGCGGATACTTATATCATGCGTTTGATCCTAACTTGTGCTGGCGACGACTAAAAGCCAGAAATACAACACGTGTCCATAGGCACGTAAAACAATATATATATATATATATATATATATATATATATATATATATATATATATATATATATATATATATATATATATATATATATATATATACTGGTAGCCAAATTGAATATTGAAATGCTCATATATTCGGTTCTATGGAACGAAATTACATGAAAATATTCAGGCTTTTTGAAGATTATAATAATATTCTAGGGTTAAAATTTTATGACTATTGGTAAAAAAAAACTTATATTGTCAAACCAATAAAATTTGCCCAAATTTGCCTATATTTGTATACATAGTGTCCTGTCGGCCAGCTTCAGTTTTGCTGCTTCGATTGTCTCTCTTGTGGCCTTGCTAGGCCACAAATATATATATATATATATATATATATATATATATATATATATATATATATATATATGTGTGTGTGTGTGTGTGTGTGTGTGTGTGTGTGTGTGTGTGTGTGTGTGAATTATTTACACAGTCCTGGAGAACGTGTTAAATCCATACTCATGATATACTTAGGAAATATATCGGCAAACATGCGTTCAGATACATGTTTTTGTGGTGTGCTCGTGTGATAGATGTTGCATGTGTCTGATACTTGACCCAAGGTAAAATATCGATGGGGTATACAGAGAATTAAACCCGGCCACTCAAAAGATGTTTTAAATAAAATAAGATCTTCAACTAACCGAGAATCATGCTGGGACATACCTATTGTACAAAATTGAATGTACATACGGCGGCTCAAGATTAGCCTCCTTTGAGTGGAAACGGTCTAGATGTTACCTTCCGTAAATAATATCGAATACTTTTCTGGGTGGTCGAATGGCGACCGTTAACAAAAGCTAAAATCCAGTCAGAGGTGAAGATATTCCATAAGAAATGCAAAGAAGGCTGTCATTTGGAATTAGACGTTTTTCAGGGTGCTCTTAGCTAAAGCTATTAATGGGACCTTTATATTTCGGTTTGATAAGGCAAAAATCACATTTTGCAAGTCTGCCAATGAACACAGAAATATGAGTGTCATTTCACCTCGAGAGAAGAATGCATGTGTATGTATATGTGTGTGTGTGTGTGTGTGTGTAAGAGAGAGAGAGAGAGAGAGAGAAAGAGAGAGAGGGAGAGAGAGAGAGAGAGAGAGAGTGTGTGTGGGGGGAAGAGGAAGAAAAACGATGTTGTTTAAAGAGGAGAAAACTTGTCTCAAATTATGAATATTATTAGACTAAATCTAAGAATTACATGTTGTATCAAGAACTTTTGTTATATATTTTTATTAAATAACTCCTAAATAATTTTTGTCAACGAGTTTTCGACCACCACTCTAATGAATATGCTTTTCTTTACTACGTGTACTTATCATAAACGGAATTCTTATAGACAGAGTTTCTTGCAAGGAAATGTCTATCTGTAATGGAGGTTGGCAGAATTTTTTTTAACTTGTGAGTCACCACTTATCAAAGTCACTCGAGGATAAGAGTTAATGAATGTTAGGTGGTAGTATAGCAATCGTTAATGGTTTAAATTGGATAGAATTTGATTATTTGTGGGGACGGCTTAATTATAACTTGTTTACATTAGATTTGAAGGCTACAATGTTGTATTCAACTGGGAAGCACATCAGCGGCACATTGATCCACAGTGCTCCATAGTCGGGCAGTTCTGGGAAAGAAGCCTTGTTCATATAATCTGCGTGTATATTTAGGTACAGTTAGAGAATGCGGGAAATCGTATGTAGTGGTTGTAGCTAGTCGAGTTTTTTGTGAAAGTTTGGCAAGGGGGGGGCTATAGATTGGAGTTCAGCCGAGCACTTGCCATGAAAATAACAACAGAGCAGAGACAGACTTGCAACGGCTCCTCTGTAGGAAGAGGATGCAGGAAAAAGAAAAAGGCGCCATCTACTAGGTTTTGAAGCCGGTTTTGAACTCTATTAATTTATATCCTGGCAGCATCAACATGATCATCTTTAACTTTACTGTAAGTAATTGTCATTAATCGTTCTCCTAAGTTATCACATTTGTTCATTTCATTCAAAATATTCTATTCTCTAAAAACGTTCATTGTCATTGGACGGACAATCTATCATACAACTCCTTGATTCGAGATCTTTTTTTTTATAAAAGAAACCATATCTTTGACGTCAAGATTTAATATGTTCATAAGAAAATGTTCATCTTTTACAACATCTACGAATTAGAAATGTCGTCATTGTTCAAATGTTTGCAGGCGTACATATGGCCAATTTTACTTTACGGTTACGAATGTTGGACAGTAACGAAGGCGACTGAAAGTTGTTTAGAAGCAGCGGGGATATAGTTTTAAGGAGAATTCTGTGAATGCTATAGGTAGAAAGGAAGACAAATAAGGAAGTCATGCGTAAGGCAGAGTACAGCAGATCGCTACTCAATAGCGTTCACGCAAGACAAAGTTCTTTCGGTCATGTAATGTAGGAACGGCTTGGGAAAAAAAACTTGATGCTAGGAAAAATCGCCGGAAAAAAAAGCAGAGGAAGACAGCGAACAAAGTTCAATGACAATCTCAACAGGATCACTGGAAATGCAAAAGGGACTAGAAAGCCATGATCATCGATGTTTACAATAATAGACCTAATACCTGAATAAGAAGACGCTTAAATATGGATTTAGTCTGGGTCGGAGAGAACTAGAGAGAGAGAGAGAGAGAGAGAGAGAGAGAGAGAGAGAGAGAGAGAGAGAGAGAGAGAGAGACACACACAGAGAGAGACACAGAGAGAGAGAGAGAGAGAGAGAGAGAGAGATAGGGGAGGCAAGAATAACGACGTTCGTTAAAAAGGAGACAACTCATATCAAATTATGGATACAAAGTAGATTACAGGATCAAATGCCGATGGGAATCAAAATCACTACTGAATGACGTCATTGATAGACGAGAACAAATACCGGTTATCTTTTTTTTCCGAGCAGTGAGAATCTGACGCTGACCTCTCAATTGTCCTCCCTGGCGGAAAAGTCCACAAGGGAGGACAAAAGATTGGAACACTTTGATCTTAACTTATTAACAAATGAGACTTTACAAGAGCTTAGTCTGGTAGATTTATCAACAGTAAACTCCGCCCTTGTCTCTTTGGTTAGATTTTGTAGCAGATTAACATATGTGTTTACTTGTTTCAAGATGGCGCTCTGAAAATACTAGGACTTTTAGATTTGTGTGGCATGTTAGATGGAAGTGTATTGATGCATGCTAACAAAGGTAGTTCTGCGATGAGATAAAAATATTTAACCCCTTTGAAATAATAATGGACGTTTAATAGCATGACAATTCCTGCCGGTCGGGAGATTCGAACCCAGCTACGAAGCCACCTTATATATATATTATTGCCCGGGTGTTTGGATGTGTATGTTGAGCAAAAAAGAAAAAGTGGTAGTAGGAAGGTAGGCTCATACCCGTACCGCGAAGCAGGAAAAGAACAGGTGAAAAGCTGACGTATTTGCTGTTACGACCACCGCCAATCCGGAAGGTACTTATGTTTATATTAAGGCTAGACGATCGGAAGGAGTGGATGACTCTGTCGAAAGTTTTAGGCAGACATGCAAACATACATACATTTATATATAAGTAACTAAATTTTTCGACCCAAACCGATTCAAAAGCTTGCCCTATCTCTGAATACCCGTTATGTCAAATTTCAAATGTTTAGACCAGAAATTGTCCGAGTAATTTGATAGAGACCGCAGAGGTCAATTTTTTTTTAAATTTGACCCCTATTAACACCCCTTAACTTTTATTGTTTTAGGCTCAAATCAAGTTATTAAGTTAGATCCATGCCCAATGAACCTATATCTAAAATTTAAAGTGTTTAGACCCAAAATTGTGGAAGGAGTTTGGTAGAGTTCTCAAAGGCCAAATCGTTGAACTTTGACCCCTTAATAGCTAAATTTCTGTTCGAACACCGATCACAAAGATTTCCCCAAATCTCAGTACCTTGTATATCAAATTTCGAGTCTGTAGATTGAAAATTGACAGATTTATTGAGTACACAGACACACACACAGACACACACACACACGTTCACTTTTATATATATATATATAATAGGTAAATAGATAGATTAAACAAAAATATATACGTATACATAAATATATATGGAAACAATTTTGTGTTTACTCTGCATGAATATAATTACACGTAATAGTTAGCTAAAGATGATCATCCCATAAGAAAACCGAAGAAACTAATAAGGAATTAATTAAAATGAATATTTGAAAGAATATGCAAATTAGATCTTTCGCTAGTGAATGCAATTCCACAACACGTATATAAGAAAATTGTATTTTCTTCTTAAATAAATAGATAAATAGAAAAGAGGGTTGCCTCGTTTCTGTTGTTCTTGGCCCTCGGGCCGGGATCAAAGTGTAGGTAATTTGTCCCAGTCAATGCAGGGGAAACCCTCTATACTGGGACAATTACTATATTTGGACTCAACCAGAGTGCACCGTTTCCCTTTTTTCGGGTTGCTGGTTTAACCCCACTTTAAAAACGACCTTGTGTCACATTTTGGGAAAGCAAATAAATAATAATAGAAAAGAGGGTTTTTAATATGAATATAAATACACACAAAAGAAAAACGAATTTATAGGAGTGTATATATGTGGGGTTTGCGTTTGCACCTGACCTCCATAGATTTGAATTAGGCACACACTTTAATAAAGAATTTTCATATCTATCTGCGTAAGTATACTTTGATAATTATGTTTCAGTTTAAAGAAATATTGTATAATATATATATATATATATAAATATATATAAATATATTTGTTTTTTTTTTACATAGGCATCACCACATTATCAAGGCCCAGAGGCCACTTAAGGATAAGGGTTAAAGAGTGTACAGTAGAAATTGGACAATATAGTAATCATTAGTAATGAAAATTTGGTAAATTTGATAACTTATATGGAACGGCTCATCAAGAACGTATTTACTTTAGACTTGAACACAACCATATTGTAGTTAGCCGGAAAGCAGGAAAACGGAAGACAATTCCACAGGCGTGCAGTTCTAAGAAAGAAGCTTTGTTCATGGAATCTACGTTTAGGTTTAGGCACAGATAAAGAGTGGGGGGAATTATTGATAGTGTTTACAGCTAGACGAGTGTTTCTTGTGAAAGTTTTGCGAGGGGGGACCATAGATTGAAGCTCAGTCGAACACTTTCCATGAAAATAACGATACATCACAGACAAACTCGCAACATCTCTTCTGTGAGATAGAGGTTGCAAGGAGGAGAAAAGGACATCTCTTACGAGGCTACGAAGTCTATTTTGAACTCTATCAAGGCAGGACAAGTCCTTTCTAGCAGCTCTTGCCCAGATGTGGCAACAGTATTCCATCCTTGGACGTACCTGGCTCTTATATAGATAGAGAATAGCATCAGCAGTGAGATATCTACCGGATCGATAGAGAGATCCCACCATTTTTCCAGCGGCCTTGGCAACAGATTTGATGTACGTGTTCCATTTAAGATCAAGAGTAATGGTCAATCCCAGAAGCTTGTCAAAACTTGAGGCGTCCTGAATACGAGAGCCATTCATTTCAATTGATGCCAATTGTGGATTAGAATGTTGATGATGTAAAGAGAGAAGCTTGGTTTTAGATGCATTAAAAGTAACCAGCCTCTTATTTCCCCATTGTACTACGTGCTCAAGATCAGAGGAGAGAGAATTGGAGAGAAATTGGTCGTTTACTGTCTTAGATGTGCTACCATAAATGGTAGTGTCGTCAGCATAAATGTCTACAAATGATATTGTTGTTTTTTCAAAAGATAAATACAGTTAATATTGGCTCCGCATCTAAGCTCATTTTTCTTTTTTTTTTATCGCCCTTTAATTTGTTTGGACGTATATAATATTTTTATTTATTTATTATTTTTAAAACAGTAATCTACATACATGCATGTTTCGAGGTAATTACCTCTCGTCAGCCTAGCTCAACTGTTTCTATGGATCGAACGTCAGACCATGTTTACCACAGTCCGGTGCCTTAACCGTTAGGCCACGAACCATAGATGACTTTACTGTTTATTTTCATTGTTTATAAATTTAGATTTGTCATTGTTGTTTTTTCAAACGATAAATACGGCTAATATTGGCTACGCCTTGTTTACCGTTTGAAAAAACACACGTAGATTACTGTTTTAAAAATAATATATATATATATATATATATATATATATATATATATATATATATATATATATATATATATAAAGCTTAACGTCTGTGTGTGTGTCTGGTCACAAATAGGCTCCTATATGGTTGTCTATTATAGAAAAGTGATCACATATAATGATAGGAGATGTATCGAGGCACAGGTATGGGTATGTTTGCTCTGGCATAATAATGATTCATTAAAATTGTGCGGTCTGCGTACGCGTCTGGTCCACAAAGTATGGAAATAAAAAATTAAAAAATTAAAAAAAAAAAACGTTTACAAATGTTTTTGATATAGATATACATAAGAATACTTTGATAAATATGTTTTAACTTAAATAGGGATGGTATAATAAAATTGTGGGGTCTGCGTTCGCACCTGACCTCCATAGAATAGAAATAGGCACAAACTTTAATAAAGACTTTTCATATCTATCTGCGTAAGTATACTTTGATAATTATGTTTCAGTTTGAAGAAATATGGTATAATAAAATTATGGGGCGTTCGTTCGCGCCTGACCTCCATAGTATGGAAATATCTCACAAAGTTTAAGAAGGTTTTTTAATATAGATCCACAGAATATTGTGATAAGTGTTTCAGTGTGAACAGGTATGGTATAATAAATTATGGGGTTTATCTATTTTATTTTTACTTTCATCATATTTTGCTTTGGTTTTGATACCCCCAAATTCGAAGCTATCTCTTTAGAACCCTTCCTTTTCATAACCTATCATACTTTTATAAATCAGAATCCGTTCGCTTCCATGACCCGGCGGGTAGCCTGCGGGAAACCAGAGTTCGGTTCCGGGGGGAGTATGGTTGCAAAGCTGAAACTTAAAGGAATTGACGGAAGGGCACCACCAGGAGTGGAGCCTGCGGCTTAATTTGACTCAACACGGGAAAACTCACCCGGTCCGGACACCGGTAGGATTGACAGATCGATAGCTCTTTCTCGATTCGGTGGGTGGTGGTGCATGGCCGTTCTTAGTTGGTGCCAGCGCGCGAGGCGTGGCGACGACGGCGCGCCGACCGATCGCGGCCTGTGTCACATGTATTAGCTCTAGAATTGCCACAGTTATCCATCGCCTCCGAGGAGGAATACGGTCCCGAGGATTAGGTCCGGTTCCTGAGCCATTCGCGGTTTCGCCCGTTCTAATGCGTGGCGTGAACTTACACTTGCATGGCTTAAGCTTAAATAACACTGATTAAAAATTTTAATTTAAAAAATCGAAAAAAAAAACCCAAAAACCATCTCACACCACGATTCAAACCCAAACCTTTTAGATAATGAACCAAGGCCTTACCCAAATGAGCTAAAGCGACGTGCATGAAGTTTGTTCCGTTTTTCAACTATTTAAAGTAAATCAGGTCACGATGTCATCTGACGCATGCGTAGAATCGGTCATTGTCACGAGAGGACCGTTTTTGTTGAACCCCCTACTGAAAATTGTCGATTTCGGGGTGAAAAAGTTAACGTTTTTGGCTAATTTCTCGATATTTTTCGAGCAAAGAATGGAGCTTCGATGTGATACCGAGTTTGTGAATTTTCGCCGCGGGTGTCGAAAGTTTTTAGCAGACATCCAAACATGCACACAAATATACATAATACATACATACATACATTTTCGTTTTTATATATACAGATAATATAAATATACAAGAAATAAATGTTACCATAGTCAATAAAAGTTACGTCAACGTAAGGAATATTATAAACATGTTTTAATGTTTTCCGTTATTTTGTGCTTGAGACATATTCGATTATGGCATGTGTAGCTTATATAAAAATTCATTTAAGTAGTTATCGCCTCAAATTTCGTTTTAATTTTGGTTCGTTAAAATTATTTCAAGTAAAGAGCATTAAAAACTATTTCAAAACAAAAAAAAAACATGAACTGAACTTTTATTTACTATGGTAACATTTATTTCTTGCATATTTATTTTTTCGGGTAGTCGTTTGTTGGCTTTTCTGCTAAACACTCTTACTAAATAATATCGACGAATTACCGAAAAACAAAGAAAAAAAAACAGTTTTGAAAACTTATTAAGCTTTACTTACTTTAGTAAAATTATCCGAAACAGCAAAATGGGATATTAAAAAAGTGAACACGTAATTACTTTAGTTTTTGAAAGCAAAGAATCGATATAAATATGAATAAGAAGAAAATGGCGCCCTTTTCAAGCAGAACAGCTTCGTTTCAGTTTTACAGTATTGAACGGTGTAGCATTGCGCCGTTGGGTTCAGAGTTGTACTATTGTAATGTAAAGAACACGCAGAAAGGGTTGTAATCAACTGAATTCCTTCTAGTACACTGACAAAAAAGCTTAAACAGATATATAAATAAAAATAAAATGGTTATGTAAATGTTTTTAAAAAGACACGTAATCACGTGAGCAGTATTTTTTTCCTTCTTTTGACACGATAACAAGTAACGTTCTTATTTTTTTTATTATATATATATTTTCGAAAGAGTGCCACGTGAAAGTGGAGAAGGAAAAAAAAGTTATGCAAATTTTTTTTTTTTAATTTCATTTTCACCCCAAACAAGGCAAATTGCCACTTTGGTGTAGGGGGCTACTATCAGGGGCAACAACTACTGGGGTACTATGTAGGGATTTGGGCAGCAAGATGTTGGTTCACGTTACACTTGAACTTCTGCACGTCAGTACTGTTGGGGAAGCAGGGACCCGGAATGGAATTCCAAAGTCTAGCGGTTCTGGGGAAGAAACTATTGGAGTAAAAAGATCTTCTACATCTAGGGATCTCTACAGTGTGGGGGTGGGATTTAGCAGTTTGTCGGGTTTGTCGAGGGTGCTCACGTCGTGGGGGCACAAGTGATTGCAGTTCGTCAGAGCATTCATCACTAAAGTACTTGTAGAAAAGGCAGAGGGATGCAACATTTCGTCGATGGGACAGAGGCTGAAGCTTAGATGCCAGTTCAGGGCCTATCAGGTTTGCGACTCTCTTTTGAGCCTTGTCAAAGAGCGAGAGACTAGTAGCAGATGCACCAGCCCAGATGTGGCAGCAATACTTCATACATGGGCGAATGGTGGCCTTATAGAGGTACAGGATACTTTCGGGTGTTAGTAGTTTTCTAGCACGGTAGAGAGAGCCACCTTTCTTGCAGCGGCCCTGGCAATGCATTTAATGTAATTGTTCCAACTCATGTTTCCTGTGAACGTTAGGCCAAGGAGTTTGAAAGATGGACTCTCAGATAAAGATTCGTTGGCCATTGCTATGGGTGGTAGAGAGGGTTTCTTATAATTATTGAATGAAACTAGTTTAGTCTTGGCAGCATTGAACGCGACCAACCACTTTTGTCCCCATTCCACTACAGATTGGAGGTCTTCCTCTAGTGTTTCTGCCATTTCTTTAGAAATGTGTTCATTCGTCTTCCTGTCGTGCCTGCCATAGTGTAGTGTCATCAGCATATATACCCATCTCAGAGGCAATTTTGTCGGGGAGGTCATTTATGAATATCAGGAACAATAGTGGTCCAAGGATAGAACCCTGGGGCACCCCCGCATTTATATCATATTGTTTAGATGTACGACCGTCGAGGACAACCTGGATTTTTCTCTTATCTAAGAAGGATTTAATTATGTTAAGTATTCTACCAGTGATACCGTATGATCTGATTTTCCTGAGGAGACCCTCATGCCATACCCTGTCAAAAGCCTTAGATATATCTAGAGCTACCGCTCTGCCTTCCCCCGCTTTGTCCAGTGAATGGTATGTCTAATGGGCTTGTCTAAATCCATATTGTTTGTCAGTCAGTAGTTTAGCATCTGTAAGATGATGGACTAGAGCATGGTTAATTATGGTCTCAAATATTTTGGCAAAAAGTGGGAGGAGGCTAATGGGGCGATAATTTGATGGGTCTGTCCTTTCGCCAGAATTCTTGAATACTGGTACAACAGAAGCAGTTTTCCAACAGCCCGGA
Source organism: Euprymna scolopes (assembly GCF_053919585.1). Lineage (NCBI taxonomy): Eukaryota > Metazoa > Mollusca > Cephalopoda > Sepiida > Sepiolidae > Euprymna > Euprymna scolopes. Next base: position 129,675,379 of record NC_136490.1, on the reverse strand, counting down.
AAGCAAGCTTCATTAAGGCATTTGTTGTAGAGTTTGGAGAGAACTGGAGCTACTTCGGCTGAGCACTTTTTTAATAGCAAAGCTGGGATGAGATCGGGTCCACATGCTTTTGAAGTGTCAAGGTTTTTTATGATAGCATGCACCTGAGCAGGGGTGGTTTTCAGATCGTCTAGCGTGGCGTCTGTCCGCATACGAAAGTCAGGTAGGGGGTGGTTGGAAGTGTCCAGTGTAGAGTTGGAGGAAAACCGACTGGCAAGCATTTTAGCCTTGTCGGTTGCTGAGGAGAAAACCTCGTGGTTGTTGGTTCGTGGAGGAATTGTTGATTGCCCATTATTTACTACACTGTTGTAGATTTTCCAGAAGTCTCGAGTTCCTAGTTTTTGTTCTTCGATGCGCTTTTTAGTGGTTTCCGTAAATTCTCTCTTAGCCGTCGCTATTTCTTTCTTAACGTTATTTCTAGCTTCTATATACTTCAGTCTGTTTGAACTAGACTTATGTCGGTTAAACCTACGGTATGCATGCTGCTTTTGAGCAATGGCAGTTGCACAAGTCGACGTAAACCATTGGGGAGAGTGGGGCTTACTATAAAATTTCCGCATGGGAACATGCGCTTCGATTGCAGTTTTGAACCAGTCAGTGGTCTCGTTTACACATTGTTCAGCAGGGAGAGATAAAATATTTCTCCATGGGGCATCTCTAATTAGTTCCCTGATGGCTTCCCAGTCAGCCTTTTTTATAATATCTCGTTGTTTTGAGCACTGACTCTTCAGTTTTGGCTCGAGAGTTTAGGGCGATTTCAACCATTATCACTACATGATCAGCGTTCCCGAGTGGGCTGTGGGCCTTCGTTATGCAGTCATCGGGAACTGTTGTCAAAAACAGATCTAGAAGTGATGCGTGTTGTTCTTCCTGGTCAAGGAAACGGGTTGGAAACGTTACAATTTTTGATAGGGAGTGAGATATAGTGAAGCTATGAGTTGTGCTGCCCGCTGCATCTGTGTAAGTAGAGAATCCAAGCCAGTTTTTGTGGTGGGCATTAAAGTCACCAAATACATGTATTTGTGCGCTAGTGTCGAGGGACAGTACCGTGTCTATGCTGTCATATACTTTGTTTATTATGGTGCAGTCCTGAGTCGAGGGAGAGCGGTAGAGAAAATAATAGTAGCTAATATTGTGTTGCATGTTTAGTCTAAAGCACATAAAGGCTTGATCATCTGTTTCTAGGTTTGTTTCTCTAGTCAAGGGAAGGGTATTACGAATGTAAACTCCAAGTCCGTGCATATGTCTGTCAGAGTCCTTACGGCAGAGTGGGAGATATCCAGGCATGTTAAAGTGGTTAGAGAGAATGGAGGAGTGTAGGTTAGTCTCACTTAGTTCTAAGATATCCGGGGTATTTGTTAAGAGAAATGCTTCAACATCATAACGGATATTTGTGAATGAGAGCCCCAAGGAAGGAGGCAACTTGAATTTGTTTGTCCCTAATCCTGGTTTAAGCTTATTTTTAGATTGTACTGTCGTCATATTTTTTTAAATAGTTTTGGTTTAGGTAAGGGGGAGCTAAACAAGAGGTTATGCAGAGCTTCAGACATGCATCACAAGTAGACCATCAGCTGACCTTTCTCCAATTAGGATTGTGGCCTCAGGAAAGCCCACCGGGGATGAGTGCAGGGTCCCTTTCCATGCGCGTCATGGCACTACAAACAACCCGATATTATTCAACTGTTGATGGAGCAGCCACTCTAAGCGCTACCAAAGAGTTAGGGCTCCTGTACTACCAGTCGGGAACAGCAGCCAGGAACTGTCAATCCGGTACCCTCAACCCATTAGAAGAAGGTCAACCCAATCTAATTGCTCAGGCATATCTCATACTCAAGCACTCCCAAATGTTCAGTTTTAAGGGTGGGGCGTGCTGGGAATGGGGAAAAACGGCGTTCGTTGCCCTAGCCAGGAAACAAGATCTACCGCTTGGTGTTTCTGTCGAATCACTGAGATAGTGTCTCTGCGCTTGACTAATAGGCAAAGAAGGAGTATGGAAGCCGGGCGATAGACAGAGCCTATCTACTCCTTAAGCAATTTAGGTTTGCAAACCGGTGAATTTGTTTGAGTCACCAGCTCTAGGAAGGTTGTCATCCAAGACTGAAGAGGCCTCTCTCCCCTTTGGTTTAGTTTCAGAGTTTTCCTTTTCCTAGACGGATGATCTGGGAAGACCTACTGGGTCCGTCAACACTGAGAGGGTTTTCTAATCCAGGTATTTCTGCGACCCCGCGTGGTTAGTGTTACTGGGTTAGTTTGTGGGGGTTATATCTCTGCTGATTAGTTACACTCCTCAAAGTGATTTAGGGAAATGCTATTTAATTGTTAATGGATAAAGGGGGTGAGTGAAGTTCATGCAGTGTAAGCGTCTATGATTGTAAGAAGGCTTGTTAGGGAGGAGATAATGTGGTTTTAGTCTTACCCTTTTTTATTTTTATTTATGTTAGCTTAGGTCTAGGATAATGTTACAGTATGAGTAGGTATTAAGAATTGAGCTACGAGTTGTGCCCGAGCTATTTTAGATGATAGGAGGGTTAGGATGTAAGTGCAATATAGTATGGATAAGACAGCAAGTTTTGAGTCATGCGTAATTAGGTGAATATATATATGGGCAGGTTTTCAGTGGGTGCGAATAGAGTTGAAGTTGTAGGTATTTTCAAGTAAGAGTCATGGGACATTTTGCATAACAAGGAGCGTCGTTTCAATGCAAAACTCGAGGAGACAGTTATGTAGTGTAGATAGCTTTGGTTCTATATCTATTTGTGTCGAGAATTGTCTAAAGTTCCGACTTTTTTTTTTTGGCTTTCACTTTAATAAGAACGTGAATTTATGAGGTAAATTTAATCGACACAATATGATTCAACTAAAAAAATAAATAAAAGCTAACGTGAATTAAGATTAAAGTTAAGGTGTTATTGTGGATTTCAAAAACCTTATTAAACTTTGTGACATATTTACATTCTATGAAGGTCAGGCGCGAACGAACACCCCATAATTTTATTATACCATATTTCTTCAAACTGAAACATTATTATCAAAGTATACTTACACAGATAGATATGAAAAGTCTTTGTTAAAGTCGGTGCCATATTTCCATGGAGTACAGGCGCGAACGCAGACCCCACAATTTTATTATACCATCCCTATTTAAGGTGAAACATACTTATCAAAGTTTTCTTACGTACATCTATATCAAAAACCCTTATAAACGTTTTTTTTTCATTTTTTATTTCCATACTTTGGGGGCCAGGCGCGAACGCAGACCCAGCAATTTTTATGAATCACCGTTCTGCTAGATCAAACATACCCATTCCTGATCCTCGATACATCTTCTATCATTATATGTAATCAGTTTTTAAAAATAGTCAACCATATAGGAGCCTATTCGTGACCACACACACACACACACACACACACACACACACACACACACACACACACAGACGTTCAGCTTTATATTATAGATATATATTGAGATGATACTTAAGACCGCAAATGCGTTAAACTGTTATATAGATTTATGTATAGATACATATATACATCTCTGTCTGTCTGTCTTTCTGTCTGTCTCTCTCTCTCTCTCTCTTCCTCTCTCTGTGTCTGTCTGTCTGTCTGTCTGTCTCTGTGTGTGTGTATATATATATATATATATATATATATATATATATATATATATATATATATATATATACCTATTGTATATACATGTGTGTATAAATACGTGTGGCGTAGGAAAGGAGGCGTGATACTGTCTGTGTTCCTTTTATCGTGTCTGCACTCGACCCGACGAATCTCTACGATGGGTTGGATGAGTGTGCGGGACTCATCGATGAACAAATGTAAATCGATTTTCATCTTAAGAAGATGAAAAATCAATAGCAATTTTCGACAAACTATAAGGCATTTGCCGAACTATGAAATCAATACGATGAGCCGGTGTGGAGAGCGCTCCTTCGCAACTGATCGTGTGTGAGTCTTGCGAATGTGGGCGTGACCTATAGGGAGTCTAAATGTATGCGCGTTTGTGCTTCTCTTTAACGTTATTCCGTGCGTGTTTTGAAAGATATCTGTTTCATAACAAAATAAAGTTAAGCAAATCATACTTATGTTAATGCAAACATGATTACATTTTTTTTTACAATTTTCTCTACATTCTGTTCTAGCTGAGGGCGGAGCATCCTACAGGATACCAAACATTCATCCGCTATCTCATACATTCTACTTGCAAAATATTTTTTGGATTTTAACTGTCTTTTTAAGTGCAGTGTTTTTTTTTTTGTTGCTTTTTATTTTTTAAAATCTCTCTTGCACTTGGTACATCGCGTATATTTGCCAGTTTTTTTTTTTTTTAAAATTCCTTTTCATGAGTTCGGTTGCTCCTATAATTATTGGAATGAAGGATATCCTCCCAATATTTCAGGGTTTTTTTTCATGCCGTACATAAAACATTGTTATTGTGTTATCTTTTCCTTCTCAGCACTGTTTGACCCAGAATCATTGGAGACATTACCTTCTACTAAGTTTGCTTCTTTCTTCTTTTTTGTCCCATATTTTCGTTTTCTAGTTGCGTAGCTGTAAGAATTACATAATCGCAATGGATAGTGCATGCCTTATTTCCAATTGTTCTTTCTCGTATATTTGCTGCTACATTTAACATTCAACTTTTAACAGCTAGTTTAATTGAAATATTTGCACACTTGTTTAGCTATCTAAATACTTATTGTCGACCCTTCATTTTAATTTGAGCTTATGATCTTGTTTATAATAGCATTTATTTGCATCCGTGCAGAATGGATGATTCAATCGTTTAGTTACGACACCCATTAAAACGGACGTTAGGATAGTCGTGTACAGTGGGTGACTTCATTTAATGATAACATCATCCATTTAGACAATGACAGCGGATAACCATGAACAGTGAATGACGTCACTAAATAATAATCTAATCAATAATATAAGAGAAGATTAGAAAGAGTCAAGTGATCCTTTATATTTCTTTTTCTAAATACTCAAAAACCCATTCATCTTTCGAGTATGATTTGTCCGCATAATTCAAGTGCATACATTTGCATAGTTCACAATGTATTGCCCTCTCTACGCAATAGTCTATTGTTTGGATACCTTTTGAGCCAGTTTATTGCATTCGTGTATTATGTGATTCACCGTTTCGTTTCTTTGTCTACATAGTCTGCATTTACTGTTTTCTTGTATCTTGTCTATTTTGACTTTTATATGGTTCGTTCTAATTGCGTTGCTCTGCGCGAATGTCAGTAGGAATCTTGTTTCTTTATTCATGTGTCCTTTTTTTAAGCCATGTGTAGGGAAATTGTGGTAAGTACGAAAAATACTTACCCCAGAAACGCCCATGTGCATGAGAATCTTGTCGAGGCCACTTGCTTAATGATAGAAAAACCAAAATGGCGACGTCGTTGATTTCATCGTAAACAATCCCGTGAATTAAGGTGAATTCTCGTCGTTCGTATGTAAATTAGATTATTTTGAGCCTAATAAAAACAAGTCGTTTAAAGAACGAAGCAGTTTTTTTTTAGGAAGGCGAGCTATGCAAACGTATTACATTCAGGCGTAACGTATTATTTACTTGAGTCATCAGCAAAATTCAAAATATGACGAATAAGAAAACTACATTGGTTCATTGCTGAAGAATGCCACACCATGTCAATGGATTTTCGTTTGCTATTTTATTTTAGTCGGATGCACCGTTTCTGTAGTTGCTTCACTTTGCTTGCATTTTACTTCCTGTTTCACTGTTCTTCACATTGTTCACCTTAAAAATGTTTTTGACGGCGGTAATGAGGCTATTTCTAGTTTGTAAGGATCGCTAATTCCACCTTTAATCAGGTCAACATTTGATAGGGTATGGCATTAAGATCTACTCCACAAAATCTCCAGCTACATTATAGCTGGAATTGTCTTATAAATTATTAAATCATTTCTCTCTTATAGGTTCATAAGAGTAGTGGTTGATGGGCAGAAATCAGAAGCTCACAGTATTAATGCTGTAGTCCCTCAGGGATCCATTCTGGGCCCAACTCTCTTCCTGATCTACATCAATGATCTCGCAAATCACATCCTAAGATGATTCGTATACATTTATGCTGACGACACCACCATCTATGACAGAACTTCAAAAGCCGTAAACGACCAAGTTCTTTCGGATTCTCTCTCTTCTGGTCTTGAGCACGTGGTGAATGGAGAACGAGGGAGCTAGTTAATTTTAATGCATCTAAAACCAAGCTTCTATCTTTACATCCCCAATGCTCTGATCTCCGTCCAGCATCAATTGAAATGAATGGTTCTCGTTTTGGGGAGGCTCCATGTTTTGATAAGCTCTTGGGTTTGACCATTACTCCTTATCTGAGATGGAACACCTACATCAAATCCGTTTCCAAGGCTGCTGGAAAAATGGTGAGATCGTTCTACCGCTCCAGTAGATATCTAACTGCTGATGCAATTCCCTACCTGTATGAGAGCCAAGGACGTCCAAGGATGGAGCACTGCTGTCACATCTGGATAGGAGCTGCTACAGAAAAGACGTTGCGAGCCTGTCTCTGCTTTATCGTTACTATCATGGCAAGTGATAGCCTGAGCTCCAATCTATGGTCCCCGTTTGCCTGACTCACGAGAAACACTCGTTTAGATGAAACCACTATCAATAATTTCCTCCAATCTTTATCTGTACCTAAACCTAAACGTAGATTCCATGAACACAGCCTTTTCCTTAGAACTGCACGCTTATGGAACTCTGTTCCATTTTCCTGCTTTCCAACTGACTGCAATATGGTCGTCTCAAGTCCAATGCAAACAAGTTCTTGATGCGTCGTCCCCTTAAGTGATCCAATTCACCAAATTTCCACTACTAAAGATTACTACAATATTGTCCCATTGACTACCCTACATTCATTAACCCTTATCCTCGAGTGGCTTTGATAAGTGTTGACTCCTTTGAAGAAAAAAAGTATTAGTTTTATTTTTACATAGAGTTATAACAGAGCGTGCATGTGATTATATCAGCTGTATACAAATGGCCAAGCCATGTGACGCCACGGCAAGGTCAAAAGAAAAATGATTGTAAAAAGAAGAATGTGTTCACAGACCAATGATTACGATCATGTTGGAGACCTAAGTGACGTCACAGCCACGATGAGAAGCTACACGTGCTGGGAGAATGGGGAACAAAGGTCTTTTCCTAAAACTTGAAACACCGAGTTGAATTACTTTCCTATTCCTTGTTTTTTATCCTTTGCGACTGAGTTTACAACGTATTGGGTCCCTACATGTTAACACGTGTGAACGTGTGTACTACATTTCAGAGTGAGCCTGTATCATTTGTCGGCTGTCATGTTTCATTCATGGTCATTAATTATCTGGTTCTTTATATTAAAGTATCTGTTCGTTTTATCCAATTTATGAAGAGTCCGGAGCATTCATGTTTATTTAAAGTTCCTCCTGTATAATTTTGTTTCCATAAGCTTTTTTGTTTTTTTCTTGGGAACCATTTCTTTAATCTCTACTGCAAGAATTCGCATTCGCTAAATACTCTGATCACATCTCGATTACGTAATTTTATGATTTCCTTTGCTATAATTTTTTCATTTTTCATCTCAAGTCGTGCATTTTTAAAATTCCAATCAGTTGTAAAAATGTGGCGAAAATTCACGATCAGATGTATAAATGTTTTCAGTTTTTTTCCGTCTTTTACAAATAGCTTAAAGTCATTCATGTTACGTGTGTAAGCAATACATACCTCCGTTCCCTTCCCATCACAACTTCTTGTCTGTGTAACTCTCTTTATAGGAGAAAGTTCACGTCCGCTATGACTAGCCAATAAATGCTGTCAACTAATCCGTAGCTTCGCGTCGTTTTATTTATATAATACCGTCTACACACTTAACATGGTGGCAGTAGTGGGATTAGGACCAACACCTCCATACAACAGCCATAATTTGATTTATTTTTTCTTTTTACTTATGTAAAACTGTACCCTGCTTATCATCTCTGGGGTATATTAATAAATGCTGTTATGGTTATACTAAACAATAATGGAAATAAAGTGTCTCTACAGAGGATGCCGTTATGTATTTCTTAGTTTCTGCAATGCATTGTTTTACGGCTGTCAGTTCCAGTCGCTATATTTCCGTCGTTTTCTCCAAAAAGTTGATTATGTTTTTCCAGATATTTTGTATATCCTTAAGTATTCGATTATCCACGTTTCAGAGAATAGCATGATTTCTAAAGTCGATGCAATACTTAGTTATATTTATTTTTTTCTGCTTTTTATCTCGTTTTCATGCTTTTGGGTCGAGGTATAATATACAATTTCTTCCATTATGTCTCTTCATGGGATGTTTTCCTTTTAAATAAAGAATAGTCCAATTATAACAGGAGGAATATGGTTATTCTTATTATTAATCACTAGGAGTTCTCACACAGGTCATCACCAGAGATTGCTCACTGATAATAACCGATGGATTTCCCTTAAGTCTAGGTAACAACATGCCTCCTTAGATTTCCAGTGTTCCCCACATCTTTCGATAACCTTTGCAAATGAATTTGAATTATCGCAACAGCCCTTTACCATTCATTTCTCGATGACAACGATTATTTGTCTTCACTCGAGTTTTTGTGGCAATAAGCCTCCCCAATGTCTCAGTACTCTTCGCACTCATTCAGTGGAGGTCTTATTAGTGCTCTACTTTCTCAGTCCTTTCATTATCCTCGACCTATTACGTTCATTTGGTGTGGCACCAGTCGAGGCCGTCAATACCACTTTTTCAAGGGAACGGGCAAAGTTAACGGACAGTTTTTTTGCGGATTTCAGTCCTTTTTGTTTTATGCTTCCATGTTTTTTTATTGTTTTTTTTTTGTTTTATTTCTATTACAGATTCTATGTGATTGATGAGTGTTCGCAGTTTATGGTGGTTGGTTTCCCCATTCGAGGATTTTCATTAAGATTTCGGTCCATTGTAGCTTCATAGCTTTTCCTCTTATGCCAATTTCTCTCATTAATAATAATATTATTATTATTATTAGTAGTAGTAGTAGTATTATTATTAGTATTAGTAGTAGTAGTAGTAGTAGTAGTAGTTGTTGTTGTTGTTGTAGTTTTCTAACGGTTGCTTTTACATTATAACTCACACGTATTAACAATTCACGTTTGTAAGTAAATGTAACATTGTTAAATACTGGTAGATATATAAACTAGTAATCGTTATGAAACCATGTTTCTAGAAATAATTATCACGCAGACAGTTAACAGGGTTCAGGCGGTTAATACGTTGAGGAAATTGCTTTGCATGAGAACGATAATGTAGCAGAAGAAAGAGGGCGAAATCATTCAGTATATAAAGGACACGTGCCACCACCAGGCATGTTTGAGATGCCTTAAAATCGGTCTGAACGAATCTATGCGCTGTAAAATCTTTTCCCAATCCTTTGAACTTCTTGTTATGCGGCATATCTGACCTGGGCTAAATATGCCACTATCTTCTTTCATTAAGCATATGTTTATTGATCATCATATTTTGTGCTTGCCGGACCGACTTTTAATGCCAGATCGAGATATTCCTCCGTCAAACAAGATCACTGAAGACTCGTGAAAGAGAATAGGTAAGATGTTAAATTAGACTGGGTTGATGTGCAACCACGCGTACCCCCGCTCAAGAATCATCGCCGAATCAAACGCTGTGCACCATCTTTTAAATCTTCTCTTCTTACCGTGTCATCGTCTCTCACATTGGCGGTTGCCGATGGGCCGTGCACTGCCTTCAACTGTCTTCAACTGCCAGGAGCTCAAAACTGTCCGTAAATTTTCTCCAGCTATTGTAAACTGTTGCAAAACTCACCCCAGCTTTAAAACTGTACGTAAACGAACTCTAAATATATCCCAGTGACTTACTACTACACCTTGATTAACGATACTACTTCAAAAGCATTTGTGGTTCTTGGTGAACCAGTTCCCAACTGTCTATCTACTCACTTTACTACGTTTGTACATTTTTGAGATGAGAATTAATTCGATTTTTCGGATTACTGTGCGATTTTCACAAGGTTTCGGTCGATGTAACCTCTGACCTCCTTCAGGTGTATCTTTTCGAACTCGGGAATGTTTCCGCCAAACTCGGGAATTTGGACAGAATTTCCAAAGAAACCCTTTATTTACTTTACGAGACAGTATACTCTCGTCCCGTCAGCCATAACTGGATAAAGGTTCTAAGTAATTCGCAATTGTATTTTTCGGTCGCCCACACTGAGAATTGAACCTTCAACCTTCAGGAGAATATCACTTTTGCAATTGATATTTTACAAGTCGCGAGCTCAACGGAAATATTTCCAAGTTCAACAAGATACACCAAGATACACCAAGATACACCATAAGGCCAGAGATTACGTCAACTAAAACGTAGTGAAAATGACACTCGAGATGAGAACAGTTGTCCGAAGAATT
>NC_136490.1:129584881-129659881 GCF_053919585.1 Euprymna scolopes | reverse complement strand
AGTATGTTTTGGATCATTATCCTGTTGAAGAACCCAGTTTGGTCCTAAATGGAGCTTCTCCGCATCCTGTCTAATGTTTTTCTGGAGTATCTCCAAATATTGCTCCTTCTTCATGGTTCCATCTATCTTGACCAAACTATCTGGACCACTAGCCGAAAAGGAGCCCCAAAACATTAGGCTTCCACCACCATGTTTCACCGTGGGTATGGTGTTCTTTGGGTTGTAAGCTTCTCCTTTCTTCCTCCAGACGTAAGAGGCATCCATATGGCCAAACAATTCAATTTTTGTTTCGTCAGTCCACAAAATAATTGAGAAAACGGACTCTGGAGAATTCACATGGGTCCTAGCAAACTTTAGACGTGCTGCAAGGTGTTTTCCGGTGTGCAATGGAGTCCTTCTTGGTCTTCTTCCTTTCAGACCATTTTCATGCAGAGTCCTTTGCAATGTTTGCCTTGATATTTTTATGCCAGAAGACTCCAGATTTTCTAAAATGTCCTTAGTAGTGGTGGTTGGATTTGCATTAACACTTCTTACAATATTTCTGGTGGCTCTAGCAGACAGTTTTCTTTTCCTTCCTCTACCAATCAAGTTGTTTGTTGTGTGGTGGCTCTGGAATTTTTTTGATGATGCTCTGTACTGTTGCTGTAGGGACCTCAAATTTCTTGGAAATTGACTTGTAACCTAAACCATCCTTATGTGAATTCACAATTTTAGTCCTAAGATCATTACTAAGCTCTTTTTTCTTCCCCATTCTAATAATTTTTATTCTTTTATTGGTTTTCAGTTGATATCATTTTAATTTCTGAAAAATGCAAAAAACGAAATAAAATTAATCAAAGGTTGTATAAAAGCATTCAAAATAAGAATCAAACAGGAAACAAACAGTCAGAAACTCGATTAATACTGAAAAAATAAGGGGGTATGATTATTTTTGAACATTGCAGATTTTATAAATAGCTGTATATTTCTTTTATTACAAGTATCCCGAGATTTTAAAATGACGAAAATGATCAGAAGAGGTTTATTAAGAATATGTATCAATATGGACGTAAACAATAAATTCTTACAAAGTTACACCTAATAAACTCAATTTTCAAGGGGGGGTATGAATAATATCGGGCACAAGTGTATATATATATATATATATATATATATATATATATATTATATATATATATTCACCTACCTATATATATACATATAGGCCTTTGACAAAGTATGGCATAAGGGTCTACTTCACAAGATTTCCAGCTACGGTATAACTGGAAATGTTTTCTCAATCATTAAATCATTTCTCTCCGATAGGCTCATAAGAGTAGTGGTAGATGGACAAAAATCGGAGGCCTGCAATATAAATGCTGGAGTCCCTCAGGGGTCAATCCTCGGCCCAACTCTCTTCCTGATCTACATCAATGACCTCCCTAAACACATACTTAAATCATTCGTTGACATCTATGCTGATGACACGACCATCTACGGCAACACATCAAAGGCTGTAAATGACGAAGTTCTCTCGGATTCTCTCTCCTCTGATCTCGAGCGCGTGGTTCAGTGGGGGAAGATGTGGCTAGTTACCTTTAATGCATCTAAAACCAAACTCCTATCCTTACATCATCAACGCTCTGATCCCCAGCTGGCATCAATTGTGATGGATGGCTCTCGTCTGGGTGAGGCCCCGTGTTTTGACAAGCTTTTGGGTTTGACCTTTACTCCTGATCTGAAATGGAACACGTACATCAAGTCTGTTGCCAAGGTCGCAGGAAAGATGGTGGGATCCTTCTACCGCTCCAGAAGATATCTCACTACTGATGCAATTCTCTATCTATATAAAAGCCAAGTACGGCCAAGGATGGAATACTGTTGCCATATCTGGGCAGGAGCTGCCAAAAACAGCCTATCATGCCTTGACAGAGTACAAAATAGACTTCGTGGTTTAGTGGGGGATGCCCTTTTCTCTACCCTGCAACCTCTCTCCCACAGAAGAGACGTTGCGAGCCTATCCTTGTTTTATCGTTATTTTCATGGCAGATGCTCGTCTGAACTCCAATCCCTGGTCCCCCCTCGCCAAACTTTCACGAAAAACACCCGTCTAGCTGAATCCACTGTGAAAAATTTCCCCCACTCTATATCTGTGCCTAAATCAAAACGCGGATTTCATGAGCAAAGCTTCTTTCTTAGAACTGCACGCCTGTGGAACTCTGTTCCGTCTGCCTGCTTCCCTCCAGACTACAACTTGGATGTCTTCAAGTCTAATGTTAACAAATTCCTAATGAACCACCCCCCTAATTAAACACTTCATAAAATCTCCTCACTAACGTGATGTACTTGCAATAACCCTTATCCCTGAGTGGCTTCCGGGCCTTGATAAGTGGTGATCACTGTGTAAAAAAAAAAAAAAAAAAAAAAAAAACATATATATATGTATGTATGTGTGTATGTGTGTGTGTGCGTGTGTGTGTGAAAACTTGTCACCGATAAGTGTGTGTGTGTGTGTATACGATAGAGTTTAAGCAGATATAGATATATACAATGACAGATATATAGATAGATATAAAAACATAATTAAAATTAAGTGAGTACATAATATGCTGAGTGAATTCATGTTTACAAGTGGGTGTGAATTGTTTTCAGCAGCTAGTTGGAGTATTAAATTTCAACAAGCCTAAAGCCACGATTGAAAGAATTTATTTCTAGGTAATAAATTTGCATAAAGCTTTTCCCATAATGATGCCACACATGTTATGTTTAGATAAGCAAAGTAATAAGATAACATGATATTCATTAATTATTATCAAAAAGCATTTGAATACTTGCTGAAATAGCATAGGATCCCACCGCCTTCATTTACTCCCAATCACCACCATCATCACCACCACCACCACATAAAATTAAAGTTGAAAAAAAAGAAATCGCTTGATTATTATTTTTTTATGGAAATTGCTCCAGACAAGGCTTAATTCAAGGAGATAAAACAGTGCTTCAAGATCCAAACTTGCCAACGATAAGTGTTAAAGCCGCATTTCGTCCTTGTTTGTAAGAAACATCACTGCTGGAATGTAAGGATTAAAGGACACTATAAGGGAAGCTAGAGTTACGTACGCGGCTGCTGAAAGTTAATTATAAGAGGGTAATATTTATTCATAATATTTACATAAATTCAGATCAGCATAATACTTTAGGTTTCATACTAAAAAAGAAAATATATTTTTCGTGACTTTTAAGTATAAACTGGCCACTGTCTATAAACAGATATATTTCGATTAGTGAGTGATTCATAATCAAAACTCATTTTGCAAAGTCGTTTTCTATAGCTTTAAACTGAAACTATCATGTTTATGTGAACTTCTAATATATATATATATATATATATATATATATATATATATATATATATATATGATTAGTTTTTTTGGAAAAAGAATTCCAGCAGAGTGCTCAATTAAAAGGAAAATTCAAATTTTAAGAGCGTACTTATATTTTGTGTACAGAAAGTTGTTAGTTGAGACAGGTCATTGGTACCGTCGGTTTCAAGCCCGATAATAAGGCCCGTTTAAGGTATCCTTATCGAGCTCTCTTCAGCCAATAATTGGCTGAAGAGAGCTCGATAAGGATACCTTAAACGGGCCTTATTATCGGGCTTTAAACCGACGGTACCAATGACCTGTCTCAACTAACAACTTTCTGTACACAATATATATATATATATATATATATATATATATATATATAACACGAAAATTACATAAGTGTCTGTTTACTATATTGGTTTGTGTTATATTTTTATGTTATTGCTCTGTTTACCACATTGAGCTCTTATACCCTGATTTCCTCCTGGAATTATTCCATTATAACACTATATATATATATATATATATATAATTTATATATATATATATATATATATATATAGTAATTTATAAAATATATATGGCGATTAAGCTACACTGAATATTTGGCGTTTCATCCACTATAGGATTCGTCAGGCTTATGCGCGAATTCTGTGGTTGTTATTCGTTTTTATATATGTTGGGGATTTTAGTAAGCCAATCAGCTTTCTAGTATCCACCGCGCCCCTTCCTATCAGCCAATGGGCATGCATTTTATCGAACAAAGGATCTGTTTTAGAACTAGGTTAGTGGTTTAAGGCAGACTATTTTCCTCCTTTATATATATATATATATATATATATATATATATATATATATATATATATATATATATATATATATATACGTATGTGTAAACATTACTTACAGTAAAATATCTTTTTATTTGAACAAGGAAGGCATGACATTTAAAGTTCTTCCTTAATCCATGGATTTTCTGATGTAAGGCTCATCTCCTCAGCTTTATTATGGACGGACATAATGTTGCTTTTTAGCGCATACATTGAAAATATATTAAATATTAAAATCTTTAAAGAAACACAGAATCTTTAATTTATTTTCAATGGTTGTGCTAAAAAGCAAAATTATGTTTATCCATAATAAATATTTTTGCTAAAGAAATTTCCTCTGAGGAGATGAGCCTAACATCGAAAATCCACGGATTAAGGAAAGAACTTTGAATGTAATGTATTCCTGGTTCAATTAATAAATTTTTCTTTTGAAAATTTTATATTTTACTGAAAAAAAAAAGTTGAATATTTTTATTGCAAAAAAATTAAATATAAACCTAGACTTTTTTAATTTGCACTACCTAGTATATTTTATTTGACTGGGATTGTCTTATATAAAAATATTCTCACCCAAAAATATTTTGCAAGACCGTGAACAACGGTTAATTAATCTGTGATTTAATTTATCTCGTTATTCGGATTTATATATGTATATATATATATATATATATATATATATATATATATATATATATATATATATATATATATATATATATATATATATATATATCCCCGAAACAGTGTTTCATGGTAAACAACTGATGATCCCTTAAAAAATAAATTATTAGCACTATAGTAAATTCGAGAGTGAGTTGATGCAGTGATTGCACGTGATTAAATGACTTACTGACGAGATGGTTTTCTAACGAATGATAAAAAAATACTTTTTTTGTATAGTTTTAAATGTTAAAAACTTATAAGACTATAAATATATATATATATATATATATATATATATTTATATATATTTATATACTAGCGGGGGTACCCGGCGTTGCCCGAGTGTTTGTTTCCGGGACGGGGGGGAGTTTTAAAAAATGTTATGGTAGGTAAGTAGGAAGGATCAAACCCGGAGTCATGAGTAAAAGTAGGAAAATAAAGTGTGAAAAAAAAAAACAAAAAAACATCTGCAACGTTAACAGTTCGGCCACCAAGAAAAGTCCATTCCAGTTGTTTAGGAAACGCGAACGTGAAAATATAATGTGAATTGTCCAGCACGCTAACCACTACGCCACAGAGGACTGCAGCTTAGTTTAGTGATTTTAAATAACTTCACATGAAAGAACTACGAAGCCAAACCGGTGTTCTCTTCTCAACTGTTCCTTGTGAACGATCCCCAAACGGTGTTAAGTGGTGGCAGGGGGAGGAGGAATTTATTAGAGAGAAAATATTTTACCACTTCCATTGATCTTCACCGATTTTGGCCGTGACTTCTCAGCAGAAAAAGTATAGAAATCTAAGATTATCGAGGAATTTGAGAAATAATAAGCCTATAACACACCTCAGATATTGTTCTGCCGTTTGTGAATATTATATTTGCATGAAATATCTTGATTTTTAATCCTATTAATGTCAAATCAGACGGGAAAAAATGAGTTCATTTTATTTATATAGAGAAGATATATATATTTATATATATATATTTATATATATTTATATATATAAATATAAATATATATATATATATATATATATATATATATATATATAAATATATATATATATTCTTTCAAATATGCATTTTATTAGATGATAATGGCAAAAATGTGTATACGTGTGTTGCTATTCGATGTTTCAATTTTTTTACATTTCTTCTTTCTCATCTTGTGTTTTGGCCTTTAACGTTTTGCCCATCGCGTCGCCTTGTCAATATATTCAACCAAGAAGCGTACTGTTTTCATTCCTTTCGTCGACACCAACTAATGATACTTATTCCATAAAAAAATGTCTCGACTAAACAAATTAAAGCAACTCCCGCTAGAATGTAAGGTCGTGCAAACACATAATGAACACTAAAATATTTATATTGTCAGAATTTTTTGTTTCAAGTAAAGTAATAAATAAATAAATGCTTTTGGGAACGAAGAGAAGATGTCATTCGCGTCTTCCATACTAATAATTAGCTACCGTGCATACACAGTACAATATCTCATTCCGTCTCATTCCATCCGTAAACGAGTAATGGCGTTCGGATAGGAGAATTCTGCAGGCGCTCTAGAAACGGGCAGCGGGGCACGCAACGTGGAATATGGCTACATTTAGATATCGAAAAACAAATCGGCTGTCTCGTCACGTGATAGAGCTCACGCGAGATCTCGTGACTTGCTGGAACGAAAAGCCGGCTCATTGCTTATGAGCCAGGTGATGTGGAGGGGGGGGCGGTTTGGAGTGGACACGTTACTCGACGCCTTCCCTTTTTCTCTTTTTCCTCGTTTCGCTTTTTTATGCCATTTGTTCTTGTCGTCGTCGTCGTCGGCGTCGGCGGCGGCATCATCATCATCATCATCATCATCATCATCATCATTATCGTATATAATTATATAGCTGCTTATGGTTCAAATTGTTACAGATTATTTTATGGTTGTTACAAATTCATCACATTCGTCCTTTAGTTTGTTATGACTCTAACCGTCTTTATTACGTTAAATGCCATTTGGCTGAGAGCAAAGTGTCGTATCTGTTCTGATGCTTCACTAATTTTTTTTTCTGTTCTCGGTCAGCGAAGGATGGTTTTTGGCGGGACTGGGTTTTCCTCACAATAAAAATCCAACCTTGTGTCTGACTCGGCCCTCGTAGGGAGACAAGTTAATAGAAACAGTACTCAGTAATCATTATCCAAAACGTTAGTTGTAAAGCACATCTGATATGTACTTACATGTAAAAAGCTATCGCACGGTCCCTGGCTTCGTAGAGGCTACATTGGAATCACGATAGCGTATTTGTGTATAGCCAAGTATTCTAACCAAAGAACCCCGGGATACGAAGGCCCTAGGATACGTGTTTTATGTTACGATATGGAATACGATGTTTTTTCCTGTCCCTGGTTACGATGTTTGCCCCGCCTTAGGTGTTATTTATAATGTTATTTGATTATATTCATGTGTATTATATACTGTAATGTATTTTGTTACTAATTTTAATGCCGTATCCCAGGGTTCTACTGTATTTAATATAAATTGGGTCTAATTATTATTGCTTCAGTGAAGGAATAAAAATGAGGAATATATACATTTCTCTTGTTTTATTTTACTTCAAAGTTCTGAAAACATCAACCCCCACCTTCCTCGGAGCTAATATTTGATCTCTATATGGAATACATTCGAATATTCTATTGAAATTGTCTTTTACGTTTCGAATGTTGAGTTTGTAAGTAACTTCTCTTTCCAATTTACCAATTAAATGTGTTATAGTATATCTTTCTTGTGGTCTTTTTGGTCTTACTGTATTACAAGACAAGAATACATCTAGTTTGGTGGAGTATCCAGCTTAGTGCTTTTACTATAAGCAATACCACTTGAAGAAGATGCACCATTCGTTGGGAGTTAGCTATTCCGAGGAGATTTTATTTGATCGCGAATACTATGTGAATATTTAGTCAGAGTTTACACCCTAATATTATTATAGTTTTTTTTAACTGCAAAAGTATTTATCTAAGCTAGCAGGGTCGCCTGGCCTAATTTAGTCGTAAAATACGCTTAAATATGATATTTTAATTTATGCAGACAAACCTAATGCACAGAGAAACCTCAAACACGCAAGGACAGTGTCTAGTAGGCATTCAAGTTCTCTTCATATACATGAAAAATGAAATGTATAATATAAAAAATTAAATGAAACATTGAGATATTAAAAGGGTCACCAGGTAGCAAGTGCAGAGTTTTGTAAAATAAAAAATGGAGAAAAGGGAAATTTTATAACAAAACATTTTCATACAAGAGATAAGAATATAAATTTACTTTCAGTAAATGTTCATTTATTGAAGCACATGTTTGATAGAGAAAGTTAGATTAGTATTCACAAGGATTAGAATTGTGTAAATCAGTATTTTTATAGTGTGAATATGCGTGTGTAAGTAATATACCTATGTGGATATTTGCCAGCGTGGTATTGTATGTGTGTGTGCGTTGGTTTACTTTATTCTTGTTACTACGTATATAGTATCTATTCGTTCTTGTTCGCCGAACTCTTGTTACTGTGTAAGAATGCATTCGTGAGATGAAGAAATATTCGTATGAAAGTCCTTGAGTCTTTTTCTATTTCTCCCGGGCTTTGGCCGGAACGAATGTTCAGCAGACGTTCTGGAGTTCTTCCGTGTAGGCGCTGCTGGAGAATGTCAACGAATAGTCGTAAAATATGATTTGAGACATCCTTGACGAAGATCTGGAAGAGAGTTGAGTACAGGACCTTTGAGGAATGTCAGCGTTAATACTGTGAACTTCATATTTCTGCCAATCAACGACTACTTTAATTAACCACTCTAGAGAGAAAATATTTTATAGTTGAGAAGACATTTCCGCCTATTCCGTAACTGGAAATCTTGTGAACTAGACATTCATGCCAAACCCTATCAAATGCCTTATATACGACTGTCAGGAGTTATTGCTCTAGAAATTAGGCCACTGTCAATTGATTCACTTTATCCTGTATGATATTACAGTCAGCATTTCAGCTGTTTATCTCACAGAACTGAAATAATATTGCTTGTCACTGAGTATGTTGTTTTTGCTGCGTAGGTTAAAAACTTCTCTACCTCAAACTAAAGCAAATTAAGTTATACCTAAGGCGGTGACAAGAGCATATTTTTTAATTGTTTTGACTCTCGAGTTTATATCAGTTAATACTTTATATGTTGTTATGTAGAGTGATGTGGTTCTCGGTTAATTAACTGATTCTAGCTGTGCTGAATATATACTCGAAAGTCAAAACAATGAAAAGAATATGCTGTTGTCACAGCCCTAGTTATGACACACTGAAATCGGATTAGTTTGTACCGAGAGTTAAAAGAATGATCCACCGTATTTTTTAAACTACACAGACTGTAAAGGTTTTCCAAACTGTTGGGAAGCAAACGTTCAAACAGCTTTGTAAGTACAGAAGCTAGTTCCGGTTGCAGTGTTTTTTAGCACTTTGATTTGAATGTTGTCAAAGCCATTTTTTTTGCTATGATCTAAGTTCTTCAAAAACCTGGCAACATCTCGTACATAGAATATTTTGTATCATCAGTGGCCATGATCGCACAGGATGATATTAGCGAATTGTTGTATGACATTTTTTTTTACTTTGGAGTCCCCCACTTATAAAGGCTCGAATGCCACTCGAGGATAAGGGTTAATGAATGTAAGGTAGTGTGGTAAGCGCTAATGGTGTAAATTTGGCAGAATTTGATTGTTTATGGGGTCGGTTCAACAAGAATTTGTTTACATTTGTATTTGAAGGGTACCATGCTGTATTAAACAGGGAAGCAGGCCAGAAGAACAATGTTACACAGGCGGACAGTTTAGGAAAATAAGCTTTGTTCATGGAATCTGTTTTTAGATTTAGGCACAGATAGAGCGGGGTAAATCGTATATAGTGGTTTCAGCTAGTTGAGAATTTTTGTAAAGTTTGGCAAAGAAGGACGATAAATTGGAGTTTAGTCGGGAACTTACCATGTAAATAACGATAGAGCATGGACAGGCTCACGACGTCTCTTCTGTGGAAAGAGGTTGCATAGAAGAGCAAAAAGGCATCATTTACTAGGTTTCGAAGAGTGTTTTGAAATCTATCAAGGCTGGATAGGTAGCACAGAGCAGCCTGCTCAAATGTGGCAACAGTACTCCATTTTAGGGCACACCTTGCTCTTATATTGATAAAGGATTGGGTTGGGAGTGAGATACCTACTGGAGCGGTAAAGTAATCAACCATTTTTTTCAGTGTTCTTGGCAACATATTTGCTGTATGTGTTCCATTTCAGATCAGAAGTGAAAGTCAGTCATAGACGCTTGTCAAGACATTAAGCTTCCTCAAGATGAGAGCCATTCATTTCAATTGGGGCAGAGCGATTATGATGACAGGAGAGAAGTTTGGTTTTAGATGCATTAAAATCAATCAGTCACCTTTTCCTTACACCACGTTTTCAAGATCAGAAGAGAGAGAATCAGAAAGAGTTTAGTTGTTGATGAGGGGTTGGGTGTAGGATACGCATATGTTTTGAACCCTGTTTGTTACACTTCACGTCTATATTTTCTTCCTGTAATGGCAGATTGCATTAATGTGTTTTAATGTATTTATTGTTAATCAAACATTTATCGAAATCCAATATGCTATAGCGTATATTAATGTAACGTAGTCGTTACATGTCAACACTCGAGATCCACACTTTGTATGTAGACAGTCGCAAGGAAACAAAGATAATTAAATAATTCGACTCATATTTTCCAATTAAAACAACAGACATTTATTTACAGGTACTTCTAGAATAAGACCTTATCTCTTGTTCAAATGTTTTCTCGTGTTCCAATGTGCTTAACACGACTTCGACATGTTGGACTCGTGGTAGTCTTTGTCTGGTCATGTTAAGGACACGTCTTTCCTTTGTCGTTCACTGGCCATATGTGAAACCCGTTTATGGTTGTCCTTCTCGGTTTACGTTTTTCTTTTTTCCACAGGGGACTCTTTCATATTTAATATATTGATGTTGGCATTCTGTGGATGTTCATCGTAAATGGAGACACCCTGATATTATTATAGTTTTTTTAACTGCAAAAGTATTTATCTAAGCTAGCAGGGTCACCTGGTCTAATTTGATCGTAAAATACGCTTAAATGTGATATTTTAATTTATGCAGATTTCGAATGTATTATTATAAAGTCAATTTTCTATCGATTCTTATATATTATAAAGTTGTGATTTCAAAAGTAAATAATATATCCATATGATTTGGTTGCATCAGCTTGAATCGAAACCGAAACCAAAACTTATGAAGAAAAATTGAGTTCCTTCAGTCATAATCGAAACCGAAACCAAAACTTATGAAGAATTCTTAGTAAAATTATTCATTACAAGAAATGCAAGATCATAACAATTAAACCACAATCACTCAGAAGAAAAAAGATGTAAGCGTGATACACTAAATAACATAAACGCTATCGTATTAATATATAGATTATCTTTTTGTTTTCTTCCTTCTCACTGTGACGTCATTTCGCACACGACCCGTTCATTCGCATACGTTGGCTGTCGTACAGCTGCTGCTAGTGCTGCTATACGCGCGTCCGTTGTTTTCTTCGTAAAAAAAAAATGCATCACTTTAATCGCCTGTTAATAGTTGGAAAATACTTCGCGATTCTTTGGAATTTGGAAGCATTTAAATTTTCAGAGAGAAAGTCAAACTGATTTTAAAATTTCGTAGGAAATCCTCAAGTACTAAAATATTTTCATTCAATAAATAGAAAATAAACAACATTACTTGTTTTGATGGAACTATTGTTTTCATCTTGTGTGTTATTTGTGCAACGTTTCGGTCGGTGTAGCCTTCGACCTTACACGCCTGACGAAGGTCGGAGGCTACACCGACTGAAACGTTGCAGAAATAACACTCAAGATGAGAAGAATAGGTCGATAAAAACAAGTAATTCAAATAATCAGTCCTCTCCAAAATTCAGAACTGTAATAAACAACATTATATTCACATAACAATGTAATAATGTGATTCTATTATACAAAGTAAATTAACTTCCACAACTTTATTCAAAGATGATTTTGTACAAAAAGGCATATCATAAAAACAAAAATGAAAATTAAACGATTCTTAAACAACGTTAATTACGTATCAGTTTTTTAAAAAAATTAATAATTAAGATAACAGTTATTTCTGCTCTATCGTAACTTTTATTGTAGGTGCTCAACTAGGCTCCAATCTATGGTTCCCCATGTAAAAAATTCACAACAAACACTCGTCTATCTATAACCATTGTCAACAATTTCCTTCACTCTCTATCTGTACCTAAAACTATAGAAACATTCCCTGAGCAGAGTTTTCTTTTTGTTATGAGGACTTACCTATTCACTCATAATGGACTCCTCCAAGTATTATAAAAATTTCGAGTCTGAAACTTTCGTGGGGAATTATCGCGAACGAAAGCAAGACTTTAAACTACCTAACAACCAGAAAGTGCCAACAACCTTTTCATTGTATTCACTTTCTTGTACAATACTTTTCCATCTAAATACATTGTTCGAATCTTTATGACCCTTTTCACAACACTTTCTTGGCAATCTTCGACTGTGAAACACAATACCGCGGAGCTGCTTCCTTGCTGACTACATCGTGGTCGTTTTCAAGTCTAATATAAGTAAGTTCTTGTTGAACCGCCCTCTTATATAATTAAACCTTACGCAAATTCCACCATTACTGATCATCACGGTGATGTTCCACCGTCTAACTAACGCTCATTAACCCTTATCCTCACGTGGCCTCCGGGCCTTGATAAGCGGTGATCCCTCTCGAAAAAAAAAAAAAAGGTACAGACATTAAACTGCCTATATTGAAAAGACAACGTAGAATCGAAGATATATTTATTTATTTTATTAACAGTTTGCTCTGCTAGCTGCAGAATACACACCAGCGTGGTTAAGTGTCCTCGGATGTTGAGCCAAGGTGTTCGCTTGGTTTATGTTCATGTTCGTCCATTCACAAACGTTGGTCATCCATCTTTAATCCGGCTTGCTTGTAATATGCCTTCGACACATATTTTGCATAACAATACAATGGAATACCAAAGGATCTCAAGACTTTATATTTTATGACAGAGGACATTGAAGTGAGATACTGATGTAATCAAATGTTTTTTTGCTCAGTAATGAAGCACCTGACGTGACTTTGGAAAGTTTCTACTTTCTGATGTAATTTTATAGTCCAGTCGATGCATTCAAGTCTATATAAGATGACAGGAAGGACATATAGATCTTTGTTTTGATTTTGTATGATATACGTTTAGAAGTTAGTTTATAATAGACTGGCAGGTCTACTCGGCGTTCCCCGGGGCCATTAAAAACAGAATAGAAGAGGTTAAATATTGTGTGTAACATTTGTGCCCCCCCCCTAACGTACCGTGAAAACTAATCCACTTTCCTACGCACAAATAAAATGTTTTTTGTGTAATATTTCTTTTAGGTTATTATCTGTTCTATGCAGAAAATTGAGCATTATGTGTTATGGCTTCTGGGCAACACTAATAAAAGGACAGAAAAGTTATTTATCCCGGGTGACAGTGTAATTAAACATACATGGAATTAATTTGATTTAAATACTTCGAATTGAGTTGTCTCCTTTTTATTTATACTGGATCAAAAACACGACCAGCCAAAAATTACTACGTCTCGTTTAGTCATAAAATTTGACTTTCTTAGTTAAAATAAATATGCTTGATCAATTTATGCGATTTTTGGAATATGGCATCTTCGTGCCGTGACAGGTACGTATATCATTAATATTTTTTCTGTTTTAGTGTTTTTTTTTTAATAATTGTAATTCTAATAAGCACCTAGATTGTCAAAAAAACATTAATGAGATGATATTTTGCTTGTAAAAATGTAGAAAAATGTTTTGTTTGCAGATCAAGCACGACACCCAAACTTTTAAAACAAACAACGATTCGTTTTTGTTTGTTTGTTTTTTATTTATTCTTGAAACGATCCTTGATTTTCGCTGTATATTTTTTCCTTCGTTCGCTTGTTTGCTTGCAATTCGATATTTACATCTTTGTTTCTCCCTCATTAGGAAATCATCAAGCCATTGTTTCGTTTGTTTGCAATGTCTCATAGCTTAAGTACATTAATGATCAGAAAAAGAAAGAAGACGCGCTGCCGCGCGCTGCAGACAGGCGAGCGAGGAAAGATGGTGGTAGGAGGGGGAGGAGAAGCATGTCCGACACGCAGCCGAAGACATTCTAGCATGCAAACGACGCAAGAAGAGGAAAAAAAAAAAATAGAAATCAAATGGCCAAGACAGACTGATATTCTTTACCTTGCCTCTTCTCCCCCGCTCCTTTTTGACCAGCTTCTCTATTATTTTCCATTCATCACTATTTGACAAATTAGATTCCCATTCACACACAAATACATACAAAAAAGATCAATAAAGATGTTAATAAACTATATGTGAATAGTGTGCATATTTACACCATGCCGTATGCTTTCCTTAATACGTTTATGGTATGTTTTAATATATATATATATATATATATATATATATATATATATATATATATATATATATATATATATATATTATATATATATATAATTATATATATATATAATTATATTATATATATATATGTATAATTATATTATATATATATATGTATAATTATATTATATATATATATGTATAATTATATTATATATATATGTATAATTATATATATATGTATAATTATATTATATTATATATATGTGTATAATATAATGTTATATATATAATATGTATAATATAATGTTATATTATATTATATATATATGTATAATTATATTATATTATATATATATATATATATATATGTATAATTATATACATATTCACAAAATCAAGATAATAAGATAAAAATGAGAGCATCATATGTATTTTCATATTCATTACAATTTTTCGTGACCATTCGAGCAATTTAAAACATTATGTCATTCAAAAGTGTTCCAAAAACAGCCTCTAATCAGACGTTGAAATATACTATTTATACATATATCGCCATATTGCTAATCCTATTCAAGAGATCAATCAGTTGAACCTACTATCACGACACTCTTTTAAGTTTTTGTTCAATTTTTCGTTAGCTGTGGAACTTATAACTCGCCGTATTTTCTTATTTCTACTTTTTAAAATATATTACAACTAATGATCTATCTTAGTATTACACTAATCCTTCGTGTGTTTTCTTCTCCAAATTATTTATTTAATTGATTTATTTGCTAAATACTAAACTACAATCTCGAATTTTAGTTGAAATTTATATGCCCTAACTATATTTTCTTCGATCTATGCTAGTTTCGTATCGGTTTTGTTTACATCTGCGATCTCATAATTGATTTAGCTTAATATTTTATTTCTTAAGAAGGGATTACAAAAAATATTGATTGAAATTTTTCTTCAATTCATACTACTTATGTCAGTAATTTAAATTTAAAATTTATCTTTAAAATTTTATCATTATAAAATTATTTTATTTTAATTTCTTTTATTTTTCTGTTCAATTCTTATTTTTCTGTTCAATTCTTATTTTTCTCTTCAATTCTCCACGTTGTAATGGAGATACCTTTGTTTACTAAATTTTTATTAATTTCTCTAAGTTTTAGGCATTTCCTTTCTTAACCTTTTTACTTTGGTATTTATTAATAACCCATATTTAATTTTAAATTTATTATTCTAACATTGACTCTTTTATGCCAATCTCAGTTTTATTTCTTATTTATTTTTTAATTTATATTTTAATTAAATTTACTTTGCTTAATCTTAGCCAGTCTGTCATAATATCATACAATTATTTAAGATGTTTTTTCCCCATTCTTGTGCTGTTGAAATTACTCAGGTGTAATTTTATTATTCATAACGATTATTTACATTAAAATTACTTCTATTTCTCCTATTTAGGTTATAATTATTTTATTTCATACTAAGTTGATAATCTCCTAATGTATTTATTTTTTGCTCCATTTTTTAATTTTTATATTAAATGTAAAAATTCTCTTTACACATTTATATTTCACCCTCAATATATTCTGTAAATTTTTCCGTTACACATTTTTTTTTCAATTAGGTTTTAGGCGTAATCGCAGAAATTTATTTTTTTAAGACAGCTTTGTATAGCATCTAATATTTTATTTAAGATTTCTTCTTTAGAATTCACTATGTCGTATGTTTCAAGTAAGCAGATGTTACGTCTTTTTGATTCACTTGATTTATACTTTCCAGCCTTATCTACTATTGTTACTCTGTTATTTACACGTAGTTTCCTAACCCAATCACCTAATGCAGTTGTTTTATTTGTATTTTTAATAATTATTTTGTTCTATCCTCATTTCTGTCGCTATCTACATTCCTATAGAGTTTATTCTCAAGTCCAATTTTAAATGATCTGTCCTTAAAAAACACCCATCTCTTATGTATATCCTTTTACTATTATCCACCTTAACTTCATATTTGTAGACAATTTCAGAAATTCAGCAATTACAACCCAATGAACATTCGTTAAGTATTCTACAGTTACATTTTCTCCCCAAATTTAGTTCGCCTGATTAAATCATATTTTATTAACTGCTTTGTTAATTTATTTAATTATTAGGACCTTTTATAATATTAGCTAGATTAGCATCGGTTGAGAAAAAAGGTTTAAATGTATTCTTATTAATTATTTTACTTAATCTATTCTCTGGGAGGAAGTTCTTATCAATTATTTTGTAAAAATCTTAAAGGATATTATTTTAAATATGTTCGCTAAAAGGCGGATTAAACCAGACTTCTTTTGCGTCTATTTCTTTTATTCTTAATATTATTATCAACATTATATGCATCTTCATTATTTTTAATTTCATACTTTTTATTTCTATTATTATTTTTATACCTATTTTTATTTTTAGCATTTCTTCTTCCTTTCATTGCAATGTCGCATGATATTGTGCAGTTTGTTCTGCTATTATTATTATTATTATTATTATTATTATTATTATTATTATTATTATTATTATTATTATTATTATTATTCACCTTCTTTATGTATTTGATTTTTCTATGATAACCTGATCTAATTAGAGCTTCATTATAATAGTATTTATACTTATCAAATATATTCCCTTTTTGAGAAAACCCGGATATTTTTGTATAAAATGGGGAGATTTTTTCATACTCATATTCAATTTATTATCTAGTGTTTGGTTCGGTTCATAAGTATTATATTAATTACACTTCCTTCTTAAAAATAAAATATTAAGAAAAATCAATTATGATATATATATATATATATAAATTCGTAGTCCTGTCTGTTTGTTTGTTTGTCTGTTCACAATTTGTTTAATATATACAAAAGTTTCCTTACTTCACTTTTCATTTATTTCTATATATAGTTTGATTCTTGCAAAATATACAGCTAAGCGATCATGTCATTCGCATAGTACATTAAGAAAAATTGATTTTATTAAATAGCGGTATCTTAATCAATGTTTCTACTGAGAGAATTGTTTTAAGTGTTCTATTTAAAAGTGTTATTTAATAAATTATAAACAATAATTATATCGATTATTGATAACATATTTAATTTAATTTAATTGGAATTCCAACATCGATTAAAAAAAATTTTTTTTAGAGTTATTTGCTCCTATTTGCTTGTTTTTATTATTCTTTAAACAGAAATTGGTAAATTTTTACGATGTGACCAAGCTTCGCTTAACACCTAAAAATAAAGATCCACTGCCTCCTCTAAATTCCACAAGTTATACTCTTTTTTTTCTTTTTTAACGTTAATCTCATCAATTACAAACTTAACTTTCTAATTAAAAAGGTATATTTTTACGGCGGGACACAGCTTTGTTTAAGCCCTAACAAAAAAAAAAAAAATGAAGACCTACGTTTTTGGCCTAATAAGTTTAAACAGACTTTATAAATAATATGAAAGAAGAAATTTTTCAAAGAAAATTAACATTTTAGAGTGGAGGTTCACTTTTCTATATAAATTTGACGTAAAATGAGCACCCACTTTCTGGCCACCAGGCGTTCACTTGGATTTATTTTATGTAATGTAGATTTTGTTGCAATTTAAAAACATTATATATATATATAATTATATATATATATATATATATATATATATATATATATATATATATATATATATATATATATATATATATATATATATATAAGTTAAAAAAGCATTTCATCCAAGGCATGAAAATTGTTAAACAAAATGTTTTTACTATAGGCTTTAAAAATAAAGGTACAAGATTCAATTTGAAATTTATTTATCTTCAAAGTGCACTTTTATAAACCTTACAAAATAAGGTATAAAAATTTAATTTACATTGAATCAAAAAATTACCTTGGATTTGTTTTATGTAATGTACATTTTGGTGCACTTTAAAACATTATCTTTCATCTAGCAATTAATGATATAGATATAAAATTTTCAATGATTTTTTCAAATACCCCCAAATTCGAAGCTATCTCTTTACAACCCTTCTTTTTCATAACCTATCATACTTTCATAAATCAGAGTCCATTTTCTGTAGGCTGTTTTTGAACCCAGTCAACGACAGGTACTTTTGCTAGTATATATATATATATATATATATATATATATATATATATATATATGTAGATATAAATTTTTCAAAATGTAGGCAACAAGGAAAAACATTTTGAATCATGTATATTTTTCAAGAATGTGACAATTGTTGTTCAAAAATATTCCGGATTAGCATCTCATCAGACACATTATTTAATGCATATCTGAACAGATTTTTATCCTGTTATTTATGGTACCAAGCAATAAAATCTTCCTTCTCATATTTTTTGTTTTAATCATTTTGTGACAGCCATGGAAGTTTTTGGGACGCCCTATTTTCGTTTTTGTTATTTTGTGGATTTAAATTTCGGTTGATTATTTATCTTTCTACTACTTTAGTTCATGATGTGTTTCTAACCTAATAATTTTTTCCCTAAGTTATTTAATTTATTTGTCTTTAAAGTACTAGACGACACCTGCATATTTTCGGTAAAATTTATATGTTTCACCTATATTCTATTTCATCTCAAAAAGGTCCATACCTTTTGTGTTTGTTCCCGATGTTACAAATCGATCATATTTTTTTCTTAATTTCCTGCGAAATGGATTGTTATAAAATGTTTATTCTAAAAGAATTATTTTTCAATAAAATAAAAATGAATCTACATGCAATACTTGTTCATTTACGAATTTGAAATTAAAAAATAATTTTGTAGATTCCTTTTGTTTATCCTTTCAAAGACCTGATCTCAAAATTATGTCGTGTCCAAAGGGGGATAACTCAGAATTTCTTATTTTATTGATTAACTAAAATCTCGAGATTTACATTACTTCTATATTTTGGCTATATTATTTATTACTCATCCCGAATTATTAATTTAATTAATTTAATTTTAAAGTAAGATAATAAAAACAACGCCACTACACGTGATGAGGATGCCGATGGAATCTCCACAGAATAAAACGAAAATATAAATTACGGAAAATTGTATAAAATTAAAACTAGGATTTCCCCACCACAGATACAAGCACTGGAAATATTCGAATTTGACATGCTTAACTTGGTGAATGGTTTAAGTGTTTAAACAAACACAAACACTAACACCCTAAAATGAAATAAAAAAAAACATAAAAAGACATTAAAAACATAATAGACAATCTAAACATTATAGACTCAGCAAATAAAACCATTAACATTTATAGTATGAACTTCAGAACATAATAACATGATAATTTTATTTTAGGTGAACTTAGTAAAAAATATAAAAAGACAAACGATGAGTATCTATAGCATAAATTTACAAATACTTAAACTATGTGAAAATAGAAGTATATACCCCCTCTCAATCCCTGATTTTTGTTGAAAGATCACAAACCGGACTTCAACAATATACCTAGTATTAGACTAATCGCACTAGGCAAGTAAGAAAATATTTAAGGATTATTTAATCTTTAAATCTAGAATTAAACATATATTTTGGATTTCCTTGGGGAGGTAATAAATTTGTTCCGAAAAACAAACAAACAAACAAAAAACAAAAAAGTAAATTCATTATGTTTGATATTGGCTCATATTACCCTTCAATAACGTCTTATCTATTTGAGAAAGCACTAACGTTAGCAGAAAATGAAACAGACGTAACTAAACTTGAAATAGAGATTATAAAACTAGCTAGGAAAGCCTTAGTAGATATAAGGAAAGATAGAGAGAACAACTTTGATGTTACGATGGGTTCCCGGATTCTGCGCCCTTAACTGGTATGTCTGCGCATACTAAGCGAGATAAATAAAAATAGTACTGGGTTTAAATGGGGGTGAGGGCTGTATAGGGATGATGCATTATTCTATTTAATTCAAGTGATCGAAATGCAGAATAAAAACTAAGGAGAATATTAAACTACTTTTAATAAACATGTTTAGAAATAACTATAGCAAGCAACTATAAGAAGGTGATTTTTTAGACGTAACTTTAAATCTTAATGATAACACTTACGAACCATATCACAAAACAAACCAAATAATACTTTATATAGCTTATAATTCTAATCATCCCAAATGTATTAAAAAAAAGAATATCCAGACTATCTCAAAATGAAAATTGATTCGACAAAAATAAGGGTTATTACAACGAAGCCTTGATTAGATCAGAATATCTTGGGAAAATCAAATACATAGAGAAGGGAAAGAAACCGACAACATGGCAATTAAAGGAAGAAGAAAACAGGTATAGAAATAAGAAGAAAAATGAAAACAGTTATAAAAATAATAAGAAAAATGAAAACAGTTATAAAAATAATAAGAAGAATGAAAACAGTTATAAAAATAATAAGAAGAATGAAAACAGTTATAAAAATAATAAGAAAAATGAAAACAGTTATAAAAATAATAAGAAAAATGAAAACAGTTATAAAAATAATAAGAAGAATGAAAACAGTTATAAAAATAATAAGAAAAATGAAAACAGTTATAAAAATAATAAGAAAAATGAAAACAGTTATAAAAATAATAAGAAGAATGAAAACAGTTATAAAAATAATAAGAAAAATGAAAACAGTTAAAAAAATAAGAAGAAGAATGAAAACAATTATAAAAATAATAAAAAGAATTTAAAAAAATGAAATCAAAAATAATGAGGAAGCGCATAAAGGTGATAATAAGATTGACAATAGGAGAAATAGACGCAAAACCAACTTTGATTTAATGTGCGTTTCAGCGAGCACACTCAAAATAATATTCTTAAGTAATTTTACAAAATAATTGATAAACTTTCCATCAGAGAACAGATTATGCAACATAATTCTTAAGATCACAGTCAAACTTTCTTTCACGACTGCTGCAAATTTTGCAATCACTATAATAGTCTCCAATAATGGTAAAATAAATAAAATGTTGAAAAATAATAGCACTGAACCAGGTGAAATAAATTTGGAGAGAAAATGTAACTATAGAATATCGAATGAAGGTACACTAGGGACAATTGCTTAATTTCAGAAATTGTAGAAAAATGCGAAGTTAAGGTGTATACTAGTAGGGAAGTATTGCTGGGGGTGACGAGCGGTTTGTTGGAGGACAGATTCAGAAACCACGTTGCACTTTTTAAAATCTGACCCGAGATCGAACGTCATAGGGATGGGTATAATAATAAAGACGAGAATAGAACAAAATTAATTATTAAAATTAAAAATAAAAATACAAATGTATTAGGGGATTATTAAGGAACCTTGATCCTTCCATCCTTCTTGATGCTTCACGACTATTTTGTATGATATTAAGGAACTACGTAAAAAGTAACAAAGAATTCGAAATAAAATGGTCAATAGTGGATAAGGGTAGAAAATATAAACCTAGTAAATCTAAAATATGTAATCACTGCCTACTTGAAGCTTATTATATAGTTAACTCCAAAGAAGAAATTTTAAACAAACAATTGGATGCTATACAAAGTTGTCTTCATAGGAATAAATTCCTGCTCTCGCACCTAAAACCTGGTTGAAATAAATGTTAAAAGACAATCCACAGAATATATTAATAGTAAAGTTTAAGAAAAACCCATAAATTTAACATTACAACTTAAAATGGTGAAATATTTAAAAACTTAGCATACTGAAAATCAAATAATTATAACCTAATAGAGAGAAATATAAATAGTCTTAGTAATAGTTATGAAATATAAATAGTCTTACTAATAGTTATGGAAAATAAGATTAATCCCTGGAAAATTCAACAACAAAAAAAAACTCCAGGGTACCAAAATGCCAAGAATAGCTAGGAAAAAAGCTTACAATTAATTTTTAGGAGTGTATAATATTGAAAATAAATGGAAAATATAAATGAAATGGCATTAAATTAAATGAAGGTACTTAAATAATAAAGCGAAATATGGAATTATTAAAAGCTTTAAACTTGAGATTTTGGTGAACTAAATTAAATTAGAAATCTAGAGTTATCCCCCTTTGAACACAATATTTTTTGAGATCAGGTCTTCGAATGGATAAACAAAAACCAATGAAAAAAATAATTTCCAAATTTCAAAATGTTAAATTAACAAGTATGGAATATATTCATTTTCATTTTATTCAAAAAATACTTTTAGAATAAACGTTTAATAACAATCAACTTCTCAGGAATTAAAATCTTAAGTAAAATCGATTTGTAACATCGGGGATAAAAACAAAAGATACGAAACTGCTTGAGATTGAATAGAATATAGGTGAAACATAAATTTTTAACGGGAATTCGCAGGTGTTGTCCAGTACTTTAAAAACAAATAAATTAATTAAATAAATTAGGAAAAAAAATTAATTAGATTAGAAATACATCAGGTACTAAGGTTGTATAAAGATAAACAATTAACCGAAATTAAAGTTTAAAAATGGGAATACGAAAATAGGGCATCCCAAAAATTCCATGGCCATCAGAAACAAAATACATGAAGAGACGGTAGATTCTACTGCTTGGTACCGTTAATAACAAGATGAAAATCTGTTCAAATTTTAATACATATTTGAACAATATAAAGTTTAAAACTGTCCGAATGGTGTCGAAACAATTGTAACACTCTTGAAAAATATACAATATGATGCAATATGTGTTTCCTTGTTGTCTTGGTCTTGAAAATACATATATCAATGCTCGATTACAGAAACTGATTTTCATGAAGCTTCACATTTAGTCAATTTAGTTGACTTAATTTTTATTGGTATATGTATATTGCCATGGTGTGTGTGTGTATGTGTGTGTATGTGTGTGTGTTTGTGTGTGTGTTTGTGTGTGTAGTTACTGTACCTACTCGGTGTATCCCGGGATTCATGAATATTTTGTTCAACTTTTTCAATTAGAAAACTAACAATACATGAAATAGATATATGGAAAAGCCCAACATGTGAGATCACTCACCTAAATTCATTTAAGTTAGGAATTATTTTCATTTTATTTCGAGACTTTTAGGTCATTATTTAAAAATGTCTCCATTTTCATAACCTTCATTGCCGAATTAATTATTTTTAAAATAAATGACACTATTCTGCGTAAAGAATATGCTGCAATTATGTATAAACTGTTCTGTATTTCATTTAAAACATAAAAGGTCAATGATATAAAAGTTTTATGTAACAGAAGTAAGAATAAAAAGTTATTTCGATTAAGGGATCGCAATTTATAAAAAAAGATAAAAGCACACACACACACACACACACACACAAACGTATATATATATATATATATATATATATATATATATATATATATATATATATACAAGTTATCCTGTTTATTTTCACTCATCACTGTTGGTCAATTTATTTGGACTTTGGCAGCCACGTATTTTTCGTTCAATCTACTCCAAAATAGAACACTTCTTGTTAGGGCGATAGAACTACGATAAAGACGAGCTAACTCCTTTTCCGTTTTAGGCAGGATTACCCCCTTCCTCTTTAATTTCTGTTATATGACATTTCGCGGGCGCCAACTATTAGATGATTTAGATTTTGGGTAAATTATAATGAAAATAATATCTTACTAAGACTAATAGATGTAATTTGTATCATTTAATGCGTTACCGCTTTGTAAATTGAGTAAAAAACTAAAGCTTCTTCCACATAGGTAGGATAAACTTATGCTGTCTTTGCTAACATTTACTTGCTATATTTTAACATTTTTGACTATTTTTTCTTACCTCTGTGGATTGTAAAACAAACCCAAGGAATGAATTTGAATCCGTGTAAATAAAGATAGAGATAGGTGTGACAACACAAACTCCAATAATATCGAACTAAGATTGATTGATGCAATTTGTATCATTCTGTGTTGCTTCCTTGTACACATAATGTCTACGTCAAACCAACTGTGAGTTTCCTAATTTCTTCCACTATTTTCTGTGTTACCATTCGGGAAGACTATGCGCTGTATGTACCGCGCCGAGTCATAAAAATTCCAGAATATCTGGGAGAGAAGCACCCTTACTCTTAGTTAAGGCATGCATCTAGGAGCAGATCAACGGTTCCATGGTATTAAGAGTTGATATTTATTTGCTTCCCCACTGAGCAAATTAGGCATACGACCGTTGTCTAATGTGGAAACTGAAGGGGAGGGGGACCAGCTCCCCCGATGGGGGAACTGGATAGTGACAATTGACATGAAGGGTTTCCCCTACATTGACGGATAACTGATTGCTACAAGAGCAAATGTCTTATATGTGGGGTTGCTTCCACATATGGTCTTTGATTACAGTATCTACCGGAACAGATACTACACTTTGAATGTTGATCTAAGCCCGAAGGCCAAGGAATACCTTATGGTATTAAGAGTTACGTTATTATACTGCAGCTATGCCGATGATCTAAGGACAATAAATATGTGCAAACAGGTGAGTCAGATGTCACTGCACTGGGGAAGGAAATAGCAACCCACCCCATGTATTCTGCTAAGTTCAAAATCATGTGATGTTTTCAGAGGAATCGGACTAAAAAATAGATCGAAGTTTATGAAGAACATTAACCATGGTTTCATCTACGGCATGATACAAGAAGAAGAAGACACATACACACACATATTCGTCGTCCAGCATAATCTTCTGCAAGGCATCATTTGTTATAATATACTAACACCACCATTCATTAGAATTCATGAATAAATCCCTGTTGTTATAATCCACAAATACAAAATGAGTATTTACTATCTTGTGGGTCATGTTTATCCTAGCCAATCAGCGTGGATGTGTGATACGTCACTAATCGTCATAGGTACAGACTACTTTTTTTTTCCTATAGTTCGCGGTTTCGATGTTGATCCTTGAACGTGACGCCAACAACTTAGATATCATTTCCTTAGAGAGCTGATAACAAAGTTTCATTTTGCTATCTCTAATAGGACAATACTATTCGTCCTTTCTTCCATTCTTTCAAATCATTCGAATGAATTATTAAATGTTTATTTCACACAAAATTGTAAATTTTATATTCTTTTTGTTTGAATGATTTTCAAAACCATATTTTATTTATTACGTTTCTATTCTTTACTGATTCCATGTTCAGAGTAAAGTATAACCAAATCTTTGAAGGACGCTGTGTTTTCTGTGTAAAAGTGCGACTAAATAATAAAATTGTACTAACGTTAAGTCAGTGTGTTTCTCTAAAGTTTCTTTATATACGTTTGCATCACACAAAATAAATGGTAAAACATTCCTCATTTTTTAGAATTGAGTTAATTTAAAAATAAAACCGTTGTAATTGTAACGTAATTCACCAAGTAGCCCATCTCCTACCACTTTTCGGCCCATCATTCCAACCCTATTCTATTTTATGTTTTAGTACCCCCTCTCTACGCTCTTATTCCATTCAATATTTATCACTCTTGCTTCTGTAATCTTCGCTTCCGCCTATCACTATTAGTTTATCTCCCCTATCTCTTTCTTTCTCTGTTTATTAGCAGTTGAAGGTTGCAAAATATTAAAAGAATTAAAATATTGGAATAGTATAGTATAACGAAAAAGAAATATCTTAACAAGTAGTAATAGTTCTTAATTAATAAAACTATAATAATTAATTGTGTAATTATCCATTTTATGCTGATGCGAGAAACACACACACACACACACACACACACACACACACACACACACACACACACACACACACACACACGGGAATTGTATTTATCTCGAGATTATTTAAAACTCTCAAACCGAAAATAATATAAACCTGAACGCATTCATCTTTTCTTTTTTTTTAATCTACATTTTTATATTGAAGCTGAATAAACCAGCGTTTGTTTGTCTAAGAACCTTTTCTCTTACATAATATTAGCATGGATACTCGACGTTAAGCAATTTCATCGTTACCCAATTTCAAAAATAAAAGAACGGATAAAAACACGAAAATGTAATCGTCCCTCCCCTCCCAAAAAGAACTAAGTGACTACCTCCCCACCAGATATTTCGACAGAAGCGATACGAAGAAAAGACGCTATTCTTCGAATATTGAGCACTTGCCCGTGCGCTGGAAAAAAAAAAAAAACTCCCCCACTTTATATATAAAAAAAAAGTTGTTTTGATATATATATAGAGAGAGAGAAAATAAAAAGGAACAAACCGTATTATGTGTTCATCAACGTTTCGTGTTTATTTCGAGACTTCCTCTGGATGAATGAGATTTAGAAACAAAAAATACCAGTACAAAATATTTGAAAATGTTTCACGTGCACAGTGTGACGCAGTTCTATTTCAGAGAAACGGGAAAAAAAAGACGTTGGAAATTCAAAAAGGAGGGGGAGGGCTGGCGCTGTTAAAGAGAAGAGATTTTAGTGACGTCATATAGTCGTTAATGTAATTTTAAAACTATGAACGCTAGTTAATATTCTTATTGGGAAAAAGATATATCTGTTGAAATTCAAATATAACAGAAATAAAATAATATATATATAGATTGAAGCTCAGTCGAGCACCTGTCATAAAAATAACGAGAGAGCAGAGACAGACTAGGAACGTCCCTGCTGTGAAAAAAGGAAGTAGGGAGACGAAAACGTCTTTGCCAACTAAATTTTGGAAGCAGTTGTGTACCCTCTCAAGGCAGGAAATGGTACTCTTAGGAGCACCTCCTCAGGTGTGACAATAGTACTCCATCTTAGGACGTAATTGTCTCTTTCACAGGTTGAGAGTTGCGTCGAGAGTGAGTCACTTTCATAGGTTGAGAGTTGCGTCGAGAGTGAGCGGTACAATGATGCAACCATTTTGCCAGCAATTTCGGCAACGGATATGATGTAGGTCTTCTATTTCAACTCATGAGTTAAGGTCAGTTTCAGAAGAGTCGTTCATTTCAATTGGGGCCAGCTCGCTTGACTTTTCATCGCTTCGACGGTAATTAGCTTCTGGGCGTCGAGATCAAATCCTCCAGACCGTTAAACTTTTCAATATGATATCGCATCTGTACACGTAAATATATTTTCTGTTATACGCTTAAGCACTTACGTGTTTTCTCAGCGATTCATTCCCATTTTTTTGTGTGCGTTATTTTATCTTGGAAATCAAAGTGTGGTATCTGTTCTTCAGATGCTGAACTTCAATTTCTTGTTCTCTGTCGGTAGGGGAGAAGTCCTTCACAACTGAGACAATTTAAAAAAAAACGACCCTGGTGTCTAACTCTGTCCCGTGGGGAGGCATTGTAAATAGGAACCCGTATCCCCTTTTTGTATCTGACACGGTCGGATCAGGCTGCTTAAAAATACCGGTTTCAAGATCTGAAATTCACCAAACCTTGATGTTATTGTGTTTTCTTTCCCTTTGCAATATTCAATCACGTTCTGCAAAGCCCCTCCCGCAACAGTTTTTTCTCTCTCTTCTCTCTCTCTTTCATTTCTTCACTCTTTTACTCACCCCAATGGAGCCAATAGTTCACCGTAGTTGGCAAGATGTGACACTTAATGACGCAATTCTGGTAGCTGAACACTTCCTAACCCGGTAAAATAGATCTATGCAGAGGAACATTCTATTTTGGCTCTTTTAGTGGACTAGGCAAGCAGTCGAATATGCTAAAAACAAAACAACCAACCTAAATATCATGAATAAATATTTGAAAATGTAGTGAACTTGAAGCATTAAAAAACGTTTACCAAAATGACCAAATTCGGCATTAAATAACCCGAAAAGACAAAACAACCCAAACTAACCAAACTCTTTCTCTTTATCATATCCATTGTATGTTTGTTTTTCACGACTTTCTTGTGTGTTTATTTATATGAATGAAGTCATTTCCTCATCATGTTGCATATTAGCATTTCCAGACCATCGCCGAATTACCTGACCAAGACGATTATTATTACTATCGTGTAGGAATTAGATTTTATTTTAAAGAGAAAATGCAATTCAACGTTATAGAAGAACACACATATATACACACATCATATAGATGACCCTGACACATATATACAAATGTATATACACTCTCATACACTCTCACCACTAGAAGACGCACGTATACATAATATATACCCCGACAATATTACAATCATCGCTGGATTCGTCATCATTGTTATTTCTGACCATTGTTTTTGCCTACGAAAATACTTATTCAAGATATTATCGATCGTGATTGAGATGTCCACCGCATATACTCTTATAAAAACATAAAAACTGGAATATGCAATATTCTAATTTTATATTGCTATTGCAATGTGAAGCTTACTTATTTAAATACTACTTAACCAATGTGATAGTTGATTTCCTTAAATTAAAGCCAGCTGAGTGTTAATCGATTAAACGGTTAATACCGTTTATTAGCGCTAACATTGAATATCCAAGAGTGAAAACGACGGAATAAAAATAAGCAAACAAACAAACAAACAAACAAACAAACAAACAAACAAAAAGGAAAACTAACAAAACAAAAACAATGAATTACAAAAAAAGTAATAAAAACGAACGACGTGAAGAAAGATTGTTCATTAAATGGTAAATGTCGAGAATTTCGTTGCGTCAGAAACCAGGAGAGCCCGGATGGCATTGCGTAAAGGAAGTGGCCAACTGAAGAGACATGCGCAAAAGGACAAAGAACAGCGACCGAAAGTGCCCGCCTCTTTAGATATTCCACTTGCAGCAAAAGGACGCATATCTTGCGACAAATGACGTCACGGACATGAAGAGACACTCCATCATGTTCACCACTTGTAATTGGAAAGAAGAAAACGAAAATTGCTGCGATGCATGGCGATCTAATAAAAAGGAAGAATGAACAAAACGTTCTCATGAATGAGGCGATATTGACGAGAAAGTGACAGGTATTTGCAAGATATAGTTTTTCTTTCCCTAGTCTTCTTGCTTTTACAACTAGGAATGTATGCCTTATCGTCGGTACGGACAACACACACGTAAAATCTCACGCATACATACGTAGGGATATATTTCCACATTTTACAAATACAAAAAAGTCTTACAGAATATATATACACTACTATATATATATATATATATATATACACGCACACACACACACACACACACACACACACACACACACACACACACACACACACACACATATATATATATATATATATATATATATATATATATATATATATACAGTGATGATCATATTTATTGGCACGGTAAAATAAAAGTTAAATTTTGTCTAATAAATTCTAAAAAAGGGATTAAATTAAAGAAAATAACAAAGTATATTATGTATTTTTAACTGGCCTTTCCGATGCAGCAATCGGATTTTAGAAAAATAAATAACAAAGGAACAACAAACATAATTGCAAAAAACCCTTGTTCAAAATTATTGGCACGATTTATTTAATAATCAATTGTATAGCCTTTGGCCTTGATTACCTTCCTCAGTCGCTTTTCATAGTTTACAACCAAGTTGTTGCACTCTTCAGTAGTAATTTTAGCCCACTCTTCCTGACAATAATCCTCCAATTGAATAAGATTCTTAGGCTTCCTTTGCATTACCCTCAATTTTAATGTTCTCCATAAATTTTCAATTGGATTAAGGTCTGGGCTTTGTGATGGCCACTCCAAAACATTAATATGATTGTCCTCAAGCCATTTCTTAGTCAGTTTAGCCGAATGCTTTGGGTCATTATCTTGCATGAACCACCAACGACGACCAAGTGAGAGCTCTTTAGCAGAGTCTTTCAGGTTTTCATCCAATATTTTAACATACTCTTCCTTTTTTATGCTACCTGTGACCTTAACAAGTCGCCCTGGTCCAGAGGCAGCAAAGGATCCCCAAAACATCAAACTGCCTCCACCATGCTTCACTGTGGGTATGGTGTTCTTAGGCAGGAAAGCTTCGCCAGATTTTCTGTAAATATAAGACACTTTATTATGGCCAAATAACTCTATTTTCATTTCGTCAGTCCATAGAACACGTTTCCAGAATGCAACATCTTTATCAATATGACGTTTTGCAAAGGCTAGCCTTGCTTTCAGGTGCATAGGCTTCAATAAGGGAGTCTTTCTCGGACGACATGCTTTTAAACCAGCTCTCTTCAAAACTCTACCAACTGTATGTCGAGATACATTCACTCCAGAGGTGCTCTGTTCATCAACAATCTCCCCAACAGAGATCCTTGGGGTTTGTTTTACTTGTCGAACAATTTTCCGTTCATCTCTTGGGGAAAGAATTCTTTTTCTCCCTCTACCCTCTAAACTCATAACGTGGCCTTGCGATTTGAACTTGTTTATTATGGCTCTAACAGTGGATTTGGGAAGGTTTAGCTTCTTTGAAATCTTATCATAGCCCTCCCCGTTGGTATGGCATGCTACAACAAGCTTCCTGACGTCTTCGCTGTGTTCCTTAGTTTTAACCATGGCGATTGAAAATTATAATTTAGTCACTTATAATAGTTTAAATAAACCTAGCATTAAAAGTAAGGCAGATGAATCTTTTAATTTTTCTTTTTTTGAAATCAGGAACTGTGGTTAAAATAGTCATTTAGATGCTTGCTATAGCTTTTTATCTTATTTATTAATTAAAAGATTCATCTTACTTTTAATGCTAGGTTTATTTATGGTGTCTTTTAAATTCAATAAAAACCCTCCAAAATTTGCTGATGAGGAGACCTTGCTTACCAAAAAACTATATATAATTATTCTACATAACTTGATGTATACCACAATAAAAAGCATTGTTTTCCGAAACGATCGTACAGATAATTGATTTTGTTGTTGTTCCTTCTTATGGAACGGATTTTTAATTTAATTAAAATTTGATTTTTAAATTTTAAATTATAAATCACATTACTTAATATTGAATTAGCTCTAGGACATTTAACTATCGAGCTTATTATATATCTAAATTACAACGAGCACTTTCTATTTCCTGTATTTTAATTAAACTAGTAATTTCACTGTTGCATTAAAATACATTCAGCTCTTTAGACTATTGTTCTAATCTCCTTTATATATATATATATATATATATATACACACACACACGGCACAATCACGTTGACACACGGTTCTCGCCAGATCACCGAAGTTAAGTAATGTTTAGCCTGCCCCGTACCAGATGGGTGACCATTTGGGAAGACTAGGTGCTGTATGCATCTTCTGGAAAAGGTTGGGCGTGGGGTCAACATCCTCACTCCAAAAAAGAACTCCTCGCTACAAAAACATCTACAACGTTGTGGATAGCCTATGCCCTTCCAGGGGCTCAACAATATGGATGGATATAGTGTTCTCTTAGAAGTGGCGAACATTAAATTAAAATAAATCACAGAAGAAATGTTTTTATCATACACATATGTGGTTTATTCCAAAGATTAATTGTTGTTATTTATAATTAAAATACAATTTCGGGCATATGGCCCCTCGCGGTTCGCACATGTATGGCGTAGTTTCTAGTTCCAACTTTCACAAATTCTACACATTAAATTAGGCTGTATTTTAGCAATAGTGGATCGAATGTTGTCTTCCAAGTGGTCTATTGTATCTGATTTATCAACGTAGGCTTGAGACTTTTCGTA
Source organism: Euprymna scolopes (assembly GCF_053919585.1). Taxonomy (NCBI): domain Eukaryota; kingdom Metazoa; phylum Mollusca; class Cephalopoda; order Sepiida; family Sepiolidae; genus Euprymna; species Euprymna scolopes. The sequence goes on along the minus strand of NC_136490.1, from coordinate 129,627,982 downwards.
TACCCAACGAAAACCATCTAATGAGATTAAATAGAAAGAACGAGGTGGCCAGTTAGCAGGTTAATTTTGTGGAATTATTCGTTCATTAAATGCTCCTCTCAGTAAATTGACTGTATCATATGCACTTTTCAAATGTTGTCGGGTGTTAGTGTTTTCACGATTAATTGTCAAACCCAGCAGAACTGAAAATTACCGATAGTTGTCAAATGTGAAATTAAAGAGGATAGAGTCGCCAATTTCAATTTCGCTGCTTCTAAAAAAAATGCATACATAAGGCGATGGATTGTAAATTCTACCTACAAAGCTAACAAAATGAATACGCAAAGCTCGTTGTAGAGTGAAACGAACACAAGAATAAAATCACAACACCGAGAACATCACAGTTGACTTGAATTCCGATCACACAATCTGATTTGTTCATTGTGTTCGATAAAAAATGAGAATAAAATATTGGAAATAAATTCTGATTATTGATAAGCTGTTGGGGTTTTGTGACTTATTTTCAATTATTTTTGCTGATATATCCTTGTATCATTCGTCTTAGTGTTCAGGATGCAGTTGTCTGTATAATTCCCAGTGTACTGACTTCCTTACTTGATCGTGTCTATTTTTATATTCCTTTTGAGCTAGTTTGTTGCATTAGCTTATTATGTGACTTATTGTTTTATCTCTTTGTCCACAGAGTCTGCATTTACTGTTTTCTTGTATCTTGTCGATCCTTGATTTAGTGCGGTTGGCTTAATTGCGTTATCTTGTATGGCTTTTATTAGGGATTCAGTTTCTCTGTTAAGGTTTCATTTTTTGTACAATTGTTTTCGTTAGTTTCATCTTTTGTCATCTTTATGAATCGTCCGTGTAGCTGTTTTTATTCCTATTTCTCGTCTTATCTCTCGTCCCTTTTATTGTCTTGATTATTTTTTCGGTGTCTCTTGCTGCAGTAATTATTCATTAAGTATTTTTGTAATTCTTTTTTTGTGTTATTTACGCAGTCTTTTATAGAAACCAGCTCTCTTCACCCTTTTTTCCTTTTCACATAGAATCAGTCAGAATTATTCTTTGGGTGTGATGCATTGTTAATAGTTTCCTGGTCTTCTGTCGAGATGCCTCAGTGCTTCTTTGGTCCAACCTATAAACGGTGCAGATTATCTTACGAGTGACACTACTATGTTTATACCTCTAATTAGGTTCTACTGTATAGTTTAGTTTCGAGGAGCTCTCTTGTTCTTCTTAGGTATTCCTTTCCAATGTTCTCTTTCATTTCTGTTGCTTTGATGATGTCTGCTTCCAGAACTTCCAAATATTTGTAGCTATCATGTGCCTCCATCTCATCTGAGTTTGGTTGGGTAGTTCCATCCCTTCCGCTGCTTCTAGTTTTCCCCTTCTCATGATCAGCAATGCGCATTTTGTCCATACTGAATTCCATTCGGATATCCTGGCTGTAGATTCTGGTTGTGCTTATTTACGTCTCTTTGTAGTTTTTGCACACAGTTTTAGGTCATTCATCTACATTAGGCCGTTCATTCTTTTATCTGTATTTGTGATACTTGTGTGCGCCTTTGTATTTCCTTAGTATATTGTTAAGGGGCATCATGGTTAGGATGCACAGGAGTAGTGATAGGAAATCACCTGGGAAGATACCTCCTTGTATTATTATTATTATTTTTTAATTTTTTTTTTTCAAAGCAATCTCAACTTTTGAATGTTTTACGTTGGATTATTTGTTTTGGAAATCGGGTCAATTTCTTTGACTTTAGACATTCAATATATATGTTAGCATTTTTGCAATTTGCAGAATCGGAAGATACATTTTCTTGTCAATTTGATTAAGCCATTTATGGTGGCTTTTTGCTATGTTCCTGTCGGTCCAATTACAATGGCAATCACTCTGCTGTCTTTAAATGCCCATAGTTTAGCTAATTCTCATTTCAAATCTTGATACTTATTTATTTTTCATATTTTTTCTTTTGCACTCTGGTATCGAAAGGGCAGGTTATGTCGACAGTTGAGCAAATTCTTTTTTTTTCTTTAGAAAAAATATCTCAAGTTTGAAATGTTTAAGGATTTTATCAGTTTGCGTGCGCATCCCACAATTAAGTTGGACAGTACAGTTTTCTTGTAACTCTTCTGGTTTATGCTCATACCACTTCTCATTGTGTCCTAATTCGTAGGTTGCATATATTCCAGTGTTGAACCTGAGTGACTTTGTCGTAGCATTGTCGTAGCATTTTTGTATTGATGTTGAGCTAGCATAGGCCATTTTGATATCGTATGCAGTAACGTTTCTTCTCTTTCATTATACAAACTGCATATCGGTCAATCTGCAGTTTTGTCGATGTTATGTTTGGATGATCCAGTACGACCGGCTTATTCCTAGGTTACTAGTAACTTGTTCTCAGTATATCTTATAAGACCAATGACCAATCAATTCCAGCTGTCATTATCGCTAAATTTAGTATTCTTAAAGGATACACTGTATAGTTCCGTTGCAAATAATTTTTACACTACTTCTGATAAACTTTGCAAATGACAGTTGCTTGTCATTGATTTCTTGCTGGCAGCAACCATTGGTCTTCTCTATGATTTGGGTCTCTCTTTCAGTAGAGGTCTGATTAGTGCTCTCCCTTCTCGGTCTTTTCATCTTCCTTGATTGTCCACGGCTATTTTGTGTGGTATCAGCTGAGACTGGTGCCTTTTATTTATTTATTTCAATTATTTATTATTTATTTTATTTTAATATTAATTTTTATTTATAAGAGTCTGACGGTTTGAGTACACTTGGATTATTTATTTTCTTTTTGATTAGTGTTCATAGTTTACTTATCATTATTATTTACTCACTAGGAATAATCGAGAACAACTTGTGGCGTTCTACAGAGTCTGAATGAAAACAAGTCTCCCCAGATTTCCAGTACTCTCCACCTCTTTTGATAACCTTCGCAGATAAATTTGCGTTAACGTAACAGCCGCTTACCATTGATTTCTCGTTGGCAGCGGCCATTGGGCTTCACTGGAATTTGGGCGACAAGAAGCCTCCCCCAAGGACCCAGTCCTCTTTGCACTCGTCCAGCGGATGTCTGGCTAGTGCTTTCTATCCTCGGTCTTTTCATCCTGCTTGGCCCTCGTTACTTATTTGATGTGGCGCCAGTTTATTTTGACACAAAAAGGGGCAGCGTATTATTATTATTATTATTATTATTATTATTATTACTATTATTATTGTTGTTGTTGTTGTTGTTGTTTTTGTTGTTGCTGTTGTTGTTGTTGTTGTTGTTGTTGTTGTTGTTGTTGTTGCTGTTGCTGCTGCTGCGTATCGTCATTTATTGTTTTTGTCTTTGCAGTTAAAAATAAGTTATTTGCTTAGCAACCCACCCCCACACTTCTGAATTCTTGCTTTTACTTTATGAAAATCGTAATGTTTTCTTTTCTTTTTTATTCTAAAAAAGACGGATTTAAAATTATTAAGTTTTCCATTCGAAGGCTGGCAAGGCTGAAGAACGCGCTGTTTGGTGGCGAGCTTGTGGCATGACATGTCCTTCCGCTGGCGTCTATGTGATCTGCCGACACCGTTGTGTTTATAGATCACATCCTGCGGAGTTTTCCGCTCAGCAAGTGCTTGACTGACAGCTGACACCGACACTCGAGGATTTCACCACCTACTCGCGGCATGAACCAACTCAAATGTTAGAGAGGCCTTTAAAACCTAAATAAAAAATTTTCAACAGCGAGTAATAGACAATATAAGGAACCGAACTTTTATCCAGAATCCAGAAACACAAATGTTTTTAATAAATGCACAACAAATGCTTCAACTTCAAAAAAAGTTTTTATGGCGATTACATGAGCAGAATTTCATAAATTGGATACATCCAAAGCTTCATGCTCTGTCCTATCGCCATAATGTTATATCCTTGTGTAACATAGCGCGGACGCGCGTATGCGAATTCTTGCGAAATTACGTCACCGATAATGAAAAAAGACTAAAAAAGGAGAAAGAGAACGGTCATGGGAGACACGGAACGAGATAATGTTCGAGATCGCGTTCCAGGCGTGGGTGACGTCACGACTGCAACAATGAGGAAATAAATATTGTACAAAAGAAAAAAGCGAGTTGAAGTTGTTTAGTATTCTTGGTCTTCTTTTGCGACTGAGCAAACAACGTATTGGTACCCGGAGAACGTTACACCCGTGATTGTTTTACAAGTACTTTAGTTTGGTGCTACATGATTAGGCTGCCTAAAGATACTGGCTTTCTGGCCTAAAATGCCCCAAACATTGATGCTGTTGTTTTTTCCCTTTGCAAAACTCTGTCTGTCTATCTGTCTCTCTCTCTCTTTATATATATATATATATATATATATATATATATATATATATATATATATATATATATATATATACTAAAATTACATTAAATAAAAAATTTTAAAAAATTAGAAAATTGATATAAAAATAAAATAAAATATACAGAAATAGGGATAAGCTATAGTTAAATAAAAATGAACATCAACATATGCGGTCCTGCTTTTTCCTCAATACAGAAAACAACATGGCTGGCGAGAGCCTAACATTATTTACGATTTACCATAAACTGGTCCCCCTTATGTTAGGCTTGAAATCGACGGTACCAATGTTTTTCTGACCTTCTGTACAATTTTGCGATCAAGGCCGCCAACCCCCAATATTTCCTCCTATATCTGAAAACACACTATGTGATATACGTATATCTGTACGTGATGTTGCTAAGCTAATCAAAAACCTTGATTCCAGTAAAGCAACTGGCCCGGACGGTATTCCAATTATAGTACTCAAAAAACTTCAACCTGAACTAGCGCCCATACTTACAAAACTATTTAAACGTTGTCTTAAGGAGAATAGTTTCCCATCTCCCTGGAAAATTTCATCTGTATGCCCTGTATTTAAGAATTCAGGTGATCGCTCATCCCCCTCTCAGTACAGGCCAATAAGTCTCCTGTGCGTCATGAGTCATGAGTAAGTTGCTGGAATCTGTGTTAAATACAGAAGTAATCAACCATCTCAACAAAAATAACCTTCTTAGTGACACTCAATATGGTTTCCGTTCTGCTAGATCTACAGCAGATGTGCTTACAGTTATATGTCATAGGATTAGCAAATCTCTCGACGGAGGCAACCTTTCTAGGGCAATTGCTCTTGACATATCTAAGGCCTTTGATAGGGTATGGCATAAAGGTTTACTTCATAAGATCTCTAGCTATGGTATAGCTGGAAATGTCTTCTCAATTATTAAATCATTTCTTTCTGATAGGTTCATAAGAGTAGTAGTTGAGGGGAAAAAATCAGAAGCCCACAGTATTAATGCCGGTGTCCCTCAGGGGTCCATCCTGGGCCCAACTCTTTTCCTGATCTACATTAATGATCTTCCAAATCACATCCTTACATCATTTGTAGACATTTATGCTGACGACACTACCATTTATGGTAGCACATCTAAGACAGTAAACGACCAAGTTCTCTCCAATTCTCTCTCCTCTGATCTTGAGCGTGTAGTACAATGGGGAAAGGAGTGGCTGGTTACTTTTAATGCATCTAAAACCAAGCTTCTCTCTTTACATCATCAACATTCTGATCCACATCTGGCATCAATTGAAATGAATGGCTCTCGTCTTCAGGAGGCCTCAAGTTTTGACAAGCTTCTGGGCTTGACCATTACTCCTGATCTTAAATGGAACACGTACATCAAATCTGTTGCCAAGGCCGCTGGAAAAATGGTGGGATCTTTCTATCGATCCAGTAGATATCTCACTGCTGATGCAATTCTCTATCTATATAAGAGCCAGGTACGTCCAAGGATGGAATACTGTTGCCACATCTGGGCAGGAGCTGCTAGAAAGGACTTGGCCTGTCTTGATAGAGTTCAAAATAGACTTCGTAGCCTCGTAGGAGATGTCCTTTTCTCTTCCTTGCAACCTCTATCTCACAGAAGAGATGTTGCGAGTTTGTCTCTGATGTATCGTTATTTTCATGGAAAGTGTTCGACTGAGCTTCAATCTATGGTCCCCCCTCGCAAAACTTTCACAAGAAACACTCGTCTAGCTGTAAACACTATCAATAATTCCCCCCACTCTTTATCTGTGCCTAAACCTAAACGTAGATTCCATGAACAAAGCTTTTTTATTAGAACTGCACGCCTGTGGAATTGTCTTCCGTTTTCCTGCTTTCCGGCTGACTACAATATGGTTGTTTTCAAGTCTAACGTAAATAAATTCTTGATGAGCCGCTCCATATAAGTTAACAGATTTACCGAATTTTCATTGCTAATGTTTACTATATTGTCCAATTTCTACTGTACACTCTTTAACCCTTATCCTTGAGTGGCCTCTTGGCCTTGATAATGAGTTGATACCTATGAAAAAAAAAGAAAAAGTCCAATGTGAACAAGTTCTAAGTGAATCGTCCCCCTAAGTAATTCAAGCTTCAAAATTCCCACTGTTTACTATGCTAAAATCACAATGACTAATGTATACCTATTAACCCTTATCCTCGAGTGGCCTCTGGGCCTTGATAAGTGGTGACACCCTTGTAAAAAAAAATAAATAAATATTAAGCTCTTATATTGAAAAAGGTTTTTCTTTGTAATCAAGCACTGGTAACAGTAAACACACACACATACACACACACACACACACACATATATATATATATATATATATATATATATATATATATATATATATATATATAATATATATATATATATATATATATATATATATATATATATATATAATTATTCGTTATACCTACAGACACTAGTGTTTCATACTTACGCAAATAGAATCCATATCAAATTTATTTCAGTCCGGTGTAGATTTATTACTATTGCATTATCCATACATATTAATATAAATCTAACCATAATTTACTGATATCAAGTTTATCCACAACTATTGATTTCTATATGAAGTTTGGATAACAGTGTCCACGAAATCATGTCAAATGAATTTGTTGCCGCCTGCAATGATAGAAGGGCGACTAAAACTTTGGAATTTTACTCCAAAGCCAAAAGACTGATTAGTAATTAGTACCAGCGTTCCGCTAATTAACTTCATCGCAATTGTGGTGGCGGCACTTCACAAGAAGCGATCGAAATCAAAGGTCGCCCGTGTCTCTCATAAACGCCATCCATTCTGCACTGATAAACACGCAGCGGGTTTCGAACAAAAGATGTCAAGTCAAGCGGTACAACAAACAACACGAGTGACGTTAAGAAAGTTAAAACTTGTTCCGTTCTTCTTGATTCATTTCTTGCATTTTTTTCTTTTCTTTTTTTTTTTTTGAGGGGGGGGGGTTGTTGTTAACCCTTTTTCATCCCAAACATGGCATATTCTATTTGGAACGCAAAAGGCTACTATTTGGTACTATGTCTAGAAAGGACATTATGTCGGGAGCTGAGCAGCAACATATCTGTTCACATTACATTTAAACTTCTGCACGTTAGTACAGTCATGGAAGTAGTTAACAGGGAAGGAATTCCAAAATCTAAAAGTCTGTGATGAGCAATTACTACAGTAGAAAGCTTTTTGGCATCTAGAATCTCAACAGTGAAGGATTGTGATGTAGCTAGCTGTTAGTCGCGTTAGTATGTACGCCAAGGGGGAACAAGTACTATGTGTTCATCAGAATACATGCCAATAAAACACTTGTAAAATGAGTACAGGGATGCAGCATTGATGTTGACACAAGTTGGAGCTTGGCCGATAGTGCGGGACCTATTAGATTTGAGACTCTATTTTGGGCCCAGTCTAAAAGTGAAAGACGCACCAGTTCAGATGACTCAACAATAGTCTATTCATTCGTAAAGATATATGATGCTCTTTGGTGTGAGTAATTTTCTAACATGGTAGTGGGAGCCCACCTTCTCTGCAGCATCCTTAGCAATGTCCTCACTGTGTTTGTTCCAATTCATATTGCCTACGAATGCTAAATTGAGGAGTTTGAAAGATGGCTCTCAGCTAGGGCGTTTTCATAGCAACCGTTGGTTTAAAAGTTTTTAGTAGTTGTTAAAAAAGAAAAGGCTTAGTTTTAGTAGCATTAAATATTCCTATTTATTTTCCTCTCCACGAGGGCAGAGTTAGACAAAAGGTTGATTTTACTCTGAGGAAAATCCGGTTCTCCCAAAACGGAGAATTCTGGATAGGAACAAAAATTGAAATTGCCTCAGTCATGAAGAATTTCTTCTCCACTGACCAAGGACAGGGAAAGTGAAGTGTATAACCAGAACAGATACTCCACTGTGATCTTCCTATTTATTTGCCCACCACGAGGGCAGAGTTAAACACAAGGTCGGTTTTTAATGTGGGGAAAATCCAGCTTCTCAAAAAGGGGCACTGTGGACAGGAGCAAAAAAAAATAAATAAAATTGCTTCAATCATGAAAGATTTCTCCTCCACTGACAGAGGACAGAAATGATGGAGTTTAACATTAGATAGATACTATGCCTTGATCTTGACCCGAATTGAATGTTACCAACCATTTATGGGCCCCATTCTACTGCAGAATGAAAGTCATTTTCTTCTTTATTCATTTTTTGAATTTTTTAATTTTGTATTCTTTTTCCAAGCTGTCCATATTTGTAGATTTATTTTTACTTTTCGAATAAAAATATATCTGCTTTGTTTTGTATAAAAGAGCATAAAAATGGCGAGAAATAGAGAAACAGATTGTTGGTGAAACAAATACACCCACGCCTGCTCTCGTTGCGTTTTAATTTCTATCGTTTATACGCCCCCTTTCTTTATTTCTAACTTTTTACAGCCTCCCCTTCCATGCGCATCGCATTCCTCCCGTCTACATTTTCGCGCGCAATCAGTGCCACGTGGCGAAAAGAAAACCACGTGCCATTTGAAGTGGCGTTCATCGACGATAAACGCCCCGACGAAAAAAAACAAACAAAAAAAAAGAAAACAAGCAAAACAAAGAAAGAAATAAGGAAATAAGAATTCACGAAGAACATGAATAAGAGAAAATATGTCGTAAACAAACACGACGACGAAATGGAAGCTGTGGGAACATCAAACCGATCGCCCCTTGTTGATTGCATTCCGCTCATTGCAACGACGGAACTCCTTGAGGCTCGAGAGGGCTGGGGGGCATGCGCAATTCACATTCCTCGCAACCTGACGCGTTCCGGACATTTTCTCGGCTGGCGATTAAATTTCATTACACCGGCTCCGTTTCACGCCACCAACATCTTAGGAACGAACAATGAACAATCGTTTAATCAAAGATGGAGGCCACTCAATGCTCTCTCTCTCTCTCTCTCTCTCTCTCTCTCTCTCTCTCTCTCTCTCTCTCTCACACACACACACACATACACCTCCCTATCTTCCTCTTTTTTCCGCTTCGTTATATCCCTCTAGATCTTCTCGCTAGCCTGTTGAAATGCCGAAGAATTGTTTCACTACTTTTTGCGTTTGTTGCTGCTACCTATTTTGCTGTTAGAATGACTTTCACATCGAATGCTAGATTCTTTGGCAAAAACACTTATTACTCTCAATAAACGATATCTATCTATCTATCTATCTATCTATCTATCTATCTATCTATCTATCTATCTGGTGTTCGAATTCCAATCTCTCTTATTATTTTACTATAATGAATTTAAAATGTCTTAACCCTTTTTTCATCATTGATCTCTACTATTATATAAAGTCACTTTGTGTGTGTGTGTGTGTGTGTGTGTGTTCCTTCCTCATATGTTCCGAAACGGCTGAGCATATGTTTTGCAAATTTCACCCAAAGCTAATTTATATTTCTGGCAGTGATTCTAAGATATGTTTTGTACAGAAATTCATCCGATAAATGTCGAAAATCAAAAAAATCCGATCATAAATATAGCTTTTCTCTCGTACAGATAAAAAAAAAACAAAGAATCATTTTTTCAGGGGAATATTTTACCTTACACCGGCAAAGGGGGTAATAACTTTTAAGCAAATCATTTCTTCTCAAAAACAGATTTATTATAAACTGGAAACATAGCTTAGTGGTAGAGCATTCGACTACAGATCGAATGAACCCCCTGTTCAATCCCAGACGTATTTCACCATTTTAATTTATTATTATTTTTTTTTTGTAGTAATGAGTTCAATTTACGATCAAAGAAGAGGCACCATTTAAAATAACCGTAAATCATTTCTTCTTTTGCATATCTTAAAACTAATCATTACTCAAACGTGACTGTTCCAGAGCATTCATCGTCAAGCACAACATTATCATTATTATTTTTTAAATTTTTTATCTTAGTTTTTGCGAATGAGTCCACTGAGCAAATTATTCCTCGTATAGTTAATAGAGGATTGATTCTATAATAACAAATACGCAATGTACATAAATTAAAATATCATGTTTGAGCGTATTGTACAACAGGGCAACGCCGGGCTGCCAGCTAGTTAAATCTAATAAAATGAAGTTAACATTATTTTATGAATTATTAACAATAAATAAAGTAGTTATATACTTTTATTAATTTTATTTATTGCGGACTATTATTCTAATCTTTTTCTTAGTTGTTTCCCGACGTTTCGACCACTTTTCCTCTGGCCTTCGTCAGGTGGTAACCCCGACGGATAGGAACTCTAAACATCCTGACTGCATTCACTGCAATTACGGTTCCAGGAAAGAATTGTCTTAAGATAGCGGTTTCAATCCTACCCAAAGCCGGCCAGAGGCTTACTTGGCCAAAAACGTGGTGAGACGACAACTATGGAAGGCAGTAATTACAGTGAATGCAGTCAGGAGATTCAGAGTTCCTATCCGTCGCGGTTACCACCTGATGAAGGCCGGAGGAATAGTTGGCCGAAACGTCGTGAAACAACTAAGAAAAAGATGAGGATAATAGTCCGCAATAAAAAGAAAATAACAAATAATACTCATCTCAATGAATTCCAATTAAAAATATTATATACTTTTATTCAAAAGTTTGTACCTAATTTAAATTATGAATCTTTAAAGAATAAATTAACCATATTTTATTTTAGATTCAATGTTTAATCTTGAATCTGTGATTTCTAATAATACATTTTATATAAATATTGATTTAGTATTAAACTACGTTCTTTATATTTTATTTTATTTTTATTCAATTTTATTTGATTTTTATTCAATTTGATTTTATATTTATTCAATTTTATTTGATTTTTAATTAATTTTATTTGATTTTTATTCAATTTGATTTTATTTTTATTCAATTTTATTTGATTTTTATTCAATTTGATTTTATATTTATTCAATTTTATTTGATTTTTATTCAATTTGATTTGATTTTTATTCAATTTGATATTATTTTTATTCAATTTGATTTTATGTTTATTCAATTTGATTTTATTTTTATTCAATTTGATTTTATTTTCATTCAATTTGATTTGGATTTTCTTCATGCGAGATTGGAGCACTAGAAATAATGGAAAGAAGGATGAAGGGAGCCAAATACAGGTATATTTGAGAGAATAACTTGCAAAGGTCTGTGGAGAAAATGGGATTGTCTGGTGATTGGCGGTTCCAACATGACAATCATCCGAAACATATAACGATATCAACTCAGAAATGGGTCAAGGATAAGGGAATTCATGTTTTGCAATAGCTTCGTTAACCACAACACTTGAATCTTATTGAAAATTTGTGCCAAGTTTAAAGAGGCAGATTAGAACTAGACACCTCAATTAAAGTCTATCGGCAAAGAAGAATGGGAAAAAGAAATCTGTTAGGCATTTGCCAGGACCTTTGGAAACACTACGGCAATCGTTTAACAGCAGTAATTAGTGCTTATGGAGGCCTAATAAAATATTAAACATCTGTTTTACATCTTTCCAAATAATTGTTTCACTATAACTATTCTATGTTAAATAACTGTTTATTTTCTTTAAAAATTTAGTTTCTCTCATTTTTATGCATTTTAGTAATGTGAAAGTTTTATTTTATTATTTCGATTGATGTCATTTGTACCAAATTGCTGAAAAAATACACATTTTTGTTTTGTCCAAAGACTTGTTTCACCTCACTGTATATATAGAGAGGATAGAGCGATAAAGTTGTCACCCTAAAAAAAAAAAACTACACCTATATTTTTAAACTTTTATTGAAAAAATCAATTGTGTAGTACAGTTGACATCTATTGAATGTAGTCGCCTTCATCCTCAATCACCGCCTCAATACGTGTCCGGAACTGGAAGCATGCCTTTTCCAGCGGCGCTGACGGGAGCTCGAGGAATACTTGGCAGATGGTCTTGTGGGAGCTTATGTTGATGGTGTTGTCGTCGTATGATCAAACGAACTAGTCCAGCGGATTCAGGTCGTGGAGGAGGGGAGCAGTGAGAGAAGGGTACAAAGTCGTGGCACTCCTTCTGAAGCCAAGGCTGGGTCCCTTTAGACTTGTGGGCCGGCGCCGGGTCTTGCTGCAATACCCAGGGTCTGCTAGCGGCCACCTGATTACACCATGGGATCACCACACTCTCTAGTACATCCAGGTACACTTTGGTGTTGACTTTCAAGCCTTTGTCGAAGATATGAGGTGGCATGATGTGGCTCTCACGTGGCACACCAAACACAATAACCATCGCCGAGGCACGTCCGATGCATTTTGAGGGTGCTGGTAATGGTCCTGTTGTCAGAACTTGGATCACTAGAGAGCATAAGTTGTACAGCGATGCATTTCTGATCTTGCCTGTTTAACATTGTGTCACTTTCAGACATGATAGAAGGCTTCTATCACTGTTGGAATTTGTACACAACTGGTCAATTGATGGCCTGCAATAAAAAAAAGGAGACCGGCTTTCATTTAAGGGAAATAGAATCATGTCGTCTTTTTTTTAACGGCTATTTTATTGTTCCGCCATATATATATATATATATATATATATATATATATATATATATATATATATATATATATATATATATATGTGTGTGTGTGTGTGTGTGTGTGTGTGTATAAAGGCCGAATTTCTCTATCTATCTATTTATCTATCTATCTGACATTCGAATTCGAATAGCTACTTATCTATTTATGTATATGAAGATCGAATTATGATCTATCTATCTATTATCTATGTCGCTATGATTTAAGTATTTATCTAGTGTTAAAATACTTATATTTTTGCTTGTGTAACAGCAGCCGCGTGACCCGTATGCAAATAACCAAGCTGATGAGGCGCGACGTCATAGCGGAGAAGGAGACGAACAAGTAAAAGAAAGGAGAAACATTCACGATGTAGCGAGGATTGGAAAAGACCCCTGCCGGCATATTGAGGAACCATGATTGGTTAGAAGTCTTAGTCAATTCACAGTTTTATTTTAGTGCCTCCCACACTGCGGATTGAACCTTTTATCTCTAAAAGTATATCATTTGGAACTAAATTTTACATAGTTCCGTTGAAACGAGAGCATGCTGCCCCCATTAATTAAATAAAGGGTTCCGTAGAAAATTCTGTGCAGATTACAGAGTTTGACAGTTCCCGAGCTCGATGAGATACACGTGACGAAAGTCGGCGGTTTCATCGGCGATTGTGCAAATATCACACAAGATAAAAGCAGTAGTCCGAATAATCTAACATAAAAATTAATCCTCATTTTAAAAAAATCCAAAAACATAGCAAAAAAGAATGGTATGGCCCATAAATAAGAAAGTAAAACTTAATTGATGAAAAATATGCAATTACAAGAATTTTTCAAGCGGATTGCTTGCTTGAAAAAATCTGTTTACGAAGAAGTTCCTTTATTGATGAGAAATCTTAATATGTTTTATTGATTCTGATAGAATTTGGAGAATAGATTGCAGAACTGTCAATTCAACAATATGACCACGGAACATATTATACATTACTCTTACTACCAAAGAAAAAGAAAGAGAAATACCTGGAAGGGTAGTCTCATGACTAAAAAGAAAACTCTATATTATCATCACAAGAAAAAAAAAAGAAAAAAAAATGAAGGTAATGGTAATCACAGAAGCTGCTAGAAAGAACTTGTCCTGCCTTGATAGAGTTCAAAATAGACTTCGTAGCCTCGTAGGAGATGTCCTTTTCTCTTCCCTGCAACCTCTTTCTCACAGAAGAGATGTTGCGAGTTTGTTTCTGATGTATCGTTATTTTCATGGAAAGTGTTCGACTGAGCTTCAGTCTATGGTCTCCTCTCGCCAAACTTTCACAAGAAACACTCGTCTAGCTGAAAACACTATCAATAATTCCTCCCCAATCTTTATCTGTGCCTAAACCTAAACGTAGATTCCATGAACAAAGCTTCTTTCCTAGAACTGCACGCCTGTGGAATTGTCTTCCGTTTTCCTGCTTTCCGGCTGACTACAATATGGTTGTCTTCAAGTCTAAGGTAAATAAGTTCTTGATGAGCCGTTCCATATAAGTTAACAGATTTACCGAATTTTCATTACTAATGATTACAATATTGTCCAATTTCTACTGTACACTCTTTAACTCTTATCCTCGAGTGGCCCGTTGGCCTTGATAATGTGGTGATGTCTGTGTAAATAAACAAAACAAATATACTACATTATCACTACTACAAAATCGGGGATAATGCCTGGGAGGATGGTTTCATAACAACAGAACAGACATTGGATGTTTATTCTATATTAATTGCCAAACATCAGCTTCTTACAAAATTGCTGAAAAAAAAACTGATAGTCGTCATCAATGTAAACGTTTGCGTATTGTCATAACATGAAGTATGGTTCGTATTTTCATGTGCAGTTCTAGGAGGTCCAACCTCCAAGGCTCTGCCTTCCAACCATTTGAGGAGAGGCCAGTTTATTGCATCACTACCAGGAATACCTACCGGGTTGGCCAGGCATTTTTTGCAGGACAGTACTTCTCATCTAGGCTTATTGAATCACATTTTCCGAATTCGTGTCATATTTTTTCCACTGTCGAAGGGCGATAAACATACAATCCTAATATAATGCTATTAATTACACGTGCCATATATGGATATATATGAATAGAAAATCGTGTAAAATTGCATTTCATAATTTTCAAATGTATAAACGCAAGAGTTATTCAACGATATTTTAATAAGTAAATCTACGGCGTAAAGGAGTGAATAAATAGCTTGTTAAACGGACTTTTCTCTCACGTGTCGGATTCGAAGTACAATTTCAATTTCATTCCGGTCACACTAATAAAGCCAAACCATAATAATAAAAAAAAATGTGAACTCACTGCATCAGATATGATTTTTTATTCTAATAAATATTATCAAACAGCGAATAGGTGTGTACAATAGCATATTGTTATGGCCCTAGTTAAAGGGTTAAAAGGAAAACAGAACACATGAATGAGTAGAAAAATGTATTAAAAAGAATACACAAAATTATCAGTTTGTTCGTCTAATCAACGAACAAGCTCTGCTATCTCTCCGGATCTAGACCCCGCATTAATGCTTTGTTTTTCGGTATTTATGTATATAGATCTGTTCATTGTAAGTAATTCCGTTAAAACACCCCGGCCACACTAATAAAGCAAAGGATAATATAAATCTTTATGGGCTCACTGCAGCAGATATAATTTCCTATTTTAATAAGTTCCCGGCGTTGCCCGGGTGTTTGGAGGTGTGTGTTGAGCAAAAAACAAACAAACAAAAAACAAGTGGTTGCAGGGGGACATGCAGGCTCGAACCCGTACCACGAAGGAGGAAAAGAACGTGAAAAAAGTGACGTCTTTGCCGTTGCGCCCATGGAAGTGGCGAAGGTTTAAATTAAGACTAGTCAATCGAAAAGAGGGGATGATATTCGAAAATATCGGCGAAAACAACGACCTCTCCTTGTAGTAAAGTGCCCGGTTGAGCTTGTTTTTAGTTAATTTTTCGATATTTATCGTCCGAAGGGTTCAGCTTCAAAACGATACCGATCTTGTGAAAACCCGTCGCCTCTGTAAAAAGTTTTAGGCAGGCATGCATACATACATGCATACATACATACATACATACATACATACATACATACATACATACATACATTTAAACGGACAGGTGAGATTTATGTTATAGATTATCAAATAACGAATAGTCGTATACACTAGCATATCTTGTATAGTCGACAATTATAACCTGAAAGAAAATAATGTAATAAAGGAAAATATAAAAATGAAAAAGCATTTTCATTTTTATAAGAAACGCTACCATACTTATATACTTTGAAACATGTTTGCATTTTCGTTTACCTCGTCCATCCTAGGATATATATACTAGGAATTTCAACAGAGACCACATTACATAATGCATACATATAATGTGTGTATGCGTGTCGGGGGTGGGTCTTATCAGATTACAGAAAGAGAATATATCTGCCCATCTTTTCTGTATCTTCAAGGAAACTGTCTGTCTGTGATTGACAAATATTTGATTTAGTTTTCTAATAGTTACGATGCATCGAGCGACCTATACAGTAACAATTCACGTTTTCCCAACTGCAGCCTTCGGTAATGATGTAGTGAATATCACATCTGTAGCAGCGAGTTCTTTAAGACATGCACAAGCTCTGCCATCAAACATATAAAAATGCCATTATGTTCCCTTTGGATCGGAAGTATTTGTAAAAGAATAATCGTGATAATAGCATCTTGCTTATTCAAAACACGAAGCAGATCCCAAATCAGTTATTTTAATCTTTTAACCCTGATATCAGATATCAAAAAAGCAGGAGACTCCAGACCACTGACCTACATATGTTCCGCAGATGTTGGTCTGCTTCCCTTAACACCTAACTGCTACATTCACACACACACACACACACACACACACACACACACACACACACACACACACACACACACACACGCGCGCGCGCGCGCGCGTATTTATTAGTGATGGGACGATGTTAATATTTTCCCCGATTCCGATACAGTTACCAATTCCGCACTAAATTCCTAATTCCGATAAAATTACCGATTCCGATTACGATTCTTTATAAATATATAACTATAAAGTTGTTATTTTCACGATTACTGTAAAAACACATGTTAAATGTGCAAATATTTCCCTAAACGTTAAATTACATTTGTGATGGATGATCTATCGATTTTAGTTTTACTAGTAGTTTAAAATTAATAGATGCTCATTCTTTTGTCATCATTATCAGTAGTAGAAGATTTTGCTTTAAACAAAATTAAATAAGAAAATCGATTAAAAGAATCGCTTTTGACATCGAAAAATAGGCAGATGTTTACCCGTCGACTGTCACAGACAAAGCGCGTCATTACGCGTATGCTCGACGCATCCATCTGGTCCAAAAAAGAGGAAAATGATAATTCATTCGTCAATGGGAGTGGAGTCCGCTAAAAATAAATTTAATAACCAACGTGTCTGTGGGAGCCGGTTAAAATGGATACCCCCCCCAGAATTTTTGTAAACTAGAAGGGAAGCAAACACCGAGAGGATAACATACAGGCGTAGTCAGGCGATAAGTCAGCCAACTTTCGATATTAAAGCTAGCAAACATTCCGCTTTATGACTCCGACTAAACAAACAAAAAGGACTAAGTACACTTTACGAACATTCTTTTTATTTTTCTTCGTTTATTCTAACAGTTAATTTTGTACTATTTTAAAAGCTTACGACACACAAAAATGAATCTTTTTGAACACGCACATTCAATTTAGTCTGTTGTTGATGATAACAGTTATTCAAACTTTAAATGCTTATAGTTTGTTTGGTGTTAAATGGAGTTCTATTTGATGCTTTTCTTGTGTTGTGATACTAGCAAACCAAATATGAGCAAACAAAAAATATAAAGGATAAGAACTACTGACAGAGTTCAAGGAAATGTTGCACGAGGGGCATTTGCTGGGTCTAAAGTAAAGTTGTAGGAATTTGTATGAAATTGCATTTCACAATAAATTCAATTTCAATGAGGTATACTTGCGAATAATTCAACCAAGCCTAGATTCTAAGCTGAACAGAATTATTGAACGATAGCGACAACAGGGTTCGTTCTGATGAAATAAAAAGCGATGTTTCAATGGAAACACATAACTTGAAACTTTTATACTTACCAGAGTTATTCGGTATTTATAAATATGTTTCTGATGGTCGAAAAGATAAGAAACTCGATGAAGATAATTCACATCTTATAGAGTATGACGACAGTATGTACCAGAGCGCGGATGCGCGTTTGCAAATGCATACGAAATGCAAAATGACGTCACTGTAAGGAAAAGGACATTAAAAGGACAGATAGCACCTTCAAGAAGACGATCACGTTAGAGAGGTAGGTGACGTCACAACCACAACGAGAAGTCACGCATGGACGGAAAATGAGGAAATAAATATCGTTGTTACAAAACAAAAACATGAGTTCCAGTAATGCTTTGTCTTAACCTCCTTTGCGACGTAGACTGCATACAACGTGTGGGTTCAGTGTAGAAACATGAGTGGATAACGTTACAGTATGATATGATACAAGAGTCGGCATAGTGGAATTTGATAATGTAACACACTAGAGAAAGAACACTCTGCCCTACAAATAAATGCCTGGGCAACCTCCTCGGAATTTCTCGATAGAGACGAGTCATGCGATTAAGAACAAACTGATCTCTTTTCGATCTTTAAGAAAAGGACATTTGTGTTTCGCTTTTCATTTAAGTCGTTTTGGTTTGACTAACTATGTTTTAAATAGCATTTTGAAATATAAATTTAATTATTATGGTTTGGTCATTAACTAAGTAATTCATCATAATTGTTATGAAACTTAAATTAATTTAGTTAAGATAATAATGTTTTAATCTATATTTATATAAAATTCAAACATTAAACTGGTTAAAGTCAAACAAGTGCAAAAGCTCGCTCAATAAAGAAACAAAATAAGTTTAAAAGCCAAATTACAACGCAACATTACTAAAATAAATAAATATTTAGTTGTTAAAAATTAATATTTCGGCGCTATACGCCATCTTCAGAATCTTATACATTTTTTATGTATTTATTTATTTTCCACGCCCGCCAAGCATTCTCTTTCGGCATTTAAAAATAACACCGCACACAGACAAACACACGGACTCTTTACTAACCGTTTTTTTTTTTAATTTAACATCATAGCGAGGAAAAAATGTATAAGTTTCTGAAGATGGCGTATTTTAATTTTAAACAAATAATATTCGTTTATTTTTATAATATTGCGTTGTAATTTGACTTTCAAATGTATTTCATACGTATTTATTTTAAATTCAATCAACGCCTCTATCATGGAAAACACAACTGACTTTTAAACATTTATTTATTAAAATTAAATCCAATACTTCGATTCATAACAGAATCTTCACCAGGAAAATACAGTTTTTTTTTTCTTTTTTATGTGTCACGGCGATAGTAAACTTTGACATGACTTTCTTTCAGCGTTGCCTCATCTAAAAATACGCTTAAATATGATAGTTTTATTTATGCAGATTTCATATTTATAATTATAGAGCCAATTCTTTATTGATTATTATATTGTGCCCAATATAGAGTAGAGATCTCAAGAGTAGAAAAGATCACTTTGTTGTACTCAGCAAGAATCGAAACCAAAACATTAAGCGTTCCAGCCTTAGTCGTTTCTATTTGAGCAATTATCAAACAGATAAGAAATAGTTAAAAATAAACCGTCTTTAACGTATAAACTTATATTTGCACATGCGTATAAGACCACTTTAAGTCAACTTACGCCTACAAAATTCTTTTCTTTTTTTCAATTTCAATATCAGCTATTTTTACCGGTTAAAAACTTATAAAAGAACGGCCCACACACAAAAAAAAAAAATAATAATAATAATAATGCAATTATTTGACTCGCAGCGAACAGCCATACGAAATTGTTTCGGAGAGATGCACTTTGAAAAATATGAAGACAGAAAAGCATAGAGAGTTTTATAAATTAGATTTATATTTATTCATTGGATGTATATAGCCTTCAACACTTTTAACCTTTCAACATATGAGGAATTGCTAAGAATTTAAAAAACTGAAATAACTTCCTGATTGATAGTTTGAAGTCTTGCAAATTCTTTGAAAATTTCGAAGTTAATAATCTTAAAGAATGTAAACCGTAGGATTTTTCTATTCATTTTCAATAATAAATAATATATTTAAATGACTGACTACAAATAAATAGCATTTAATCTGAAAAATAAAAATAGAATTGTTATTCGATTTCTTTTTCTGTTTTATCATATTACTAGCTATTGCTAACGTAATTAACAACGGATTATTTGTAATACATTTATACGTAATCGGGTTCGGTAGTTTGCTAATATGGCGTCATGCTTAAATAAATAGCTAAAAATAAGAAAATTAGCTAAATTGAATAACATTCTTTAAGTAAGAGTTAATGTTTGTTATTTACATTTCAGCTCAAACGCTGGACTTAACAAAACAGGCGTTATCGTAGAACACAGAAATACTTACAAAACAAATTAGAACGTAATATATCCTGGAAAACACGAGGTCGGTAGAACTAGAAGTTAATGGAGCAAAAGTTACTTCGTGTCGATGAATACAGGCACAGACTTACACAAACACACAAGAAGTGGTAATAATTCAAAGTAAGAAGATTAGAAGAAGAAGAAGAAGAAGAAGAAGATGATGATGAGGAGGAGGAGAATGAGGAGGAGGATAAAATAGGGGGGAGGACATGGGGATGAAGAAGGAAGAGGAGAAAAAAGAAGAAGAAGGAGGAGGGAGAGAGAAGAAGAAAAAGAAGAGGAAAGAGAAGAAGAAATAATAATAATAATAATAATAAGAAGAAGAAGAAGAAGAAGAATAAGAATAAGAAGAAGATGATGAAAAAACAAAAAATAAGAAATAAAAATGAAAAAGAAACAAAAAAAAAGAAACAAAAAGTAAAATAAGAAGAAGGAGGAAGAGGAGGAGCAGGAGGCAGAGGAGAACAAGAAGAATAAAAAGAAGGAGAAGAAGAAAAAGAAGGACAACAAATTAGAAATAAAAACGAAAACGAAACAAAAAAGACAATAAGAGTAAAGGAAGAAGAAAAAAGAAGAAAAAGAAGAAGAAAAAGGAAAGAAGGAACCGAAACAAAGAAATGAAAAAGAAGGGGAAGAAGAGAGGATGGGCGGAAAGTAGTGAGACATAGTTTTAGAGAGAATGGGCCAGAGAGAGAGAGAGAGAGAGAGAGAGAGAGAGAGAGAGAGAGAGAGAGAAGAAACAAAGAAAGAGACCAATTATAAAGAACAAAAAAAAAGACAGATGACGGGGAAAGGAAACAAATTTATCATCCATTGATTTGCTACACGGATATCGCATAAATGAATCAGTCCGATAAGTTTATAATTCCTCGACGTTTACGTTATGGAGTTAAACAATACAAGCAGTTCTATTTTTCGTATTGTTCCTTATATTTTCGTGCTCCTATAAATCAGTATAAAATCCCGTATCTTATCTTTTCCGGTGTTGTTTCAATCCATAGTTGACTTTTGCTTTTAGTCGGATGAATACATCCGTGAACTCTCGTCCAAAATTAGAAACGCGTTCGGCTGCCAATGTTACCCGCGACATAAATATTGGTTGAGAAACGAGTCCATTTTTCAAACAGGCTTTGCATCTTTGATCACAATATTTACTTTTGTAATCGTGGATCTGCAAATAAGCCATGTCTTTTATTCGACGAAATACTGCAAGAAAATGGTATAAAATAATTCCTTGCAGTTTTGATAAAAAGGAAGGTTATTCAGTAATTTAAAGCAACTTCGGGACAATGATCATCTATTATTTGGATTATTAAGATTACTTTTCTCATTCTGACAGTTACATATATGTTTTTTTTACATTGTTATCATCACTTATGAAGGCCCGGAAGCCACTCGGGGATAAGGGTTATTAAGTGTACAGTAATCAATGGGATAATATCGTAGTAATGGAGATTTGATAAAGTGTCTTACTAAAGGGGACGGTTTATCAGGAATTTGTTTATGTTAGACTTGAAGACATCCAAGTTGCAGTCAGGTGGGAAACAGGTAAACAGAAGAGAGTTTCACAGGTGTGCACTTCTAAGAAAGAAGCGGTGTTCATGGAATCTACGTTTTGATTTAGGCACAGATAAAGAGTGGGTAAAATTATTGAGAGCGGCTTTAGCTAGACGGATGTTTTTCGTGAGAGGTCAATAAAGAAAGAGAAAGTGAAGGCATAAAAACTATATAGTAATGTATATATAGATTTATTTAATAAGAGTATACATCAATTAAGGGTGCTGGGTAAGTGGGAACTCTTTATACCATGGTATTTCGATACCTAATGCTTCTCATCAGAAGAGTACAGAAGATACCAAGTAACATAATAGGGATGTGACGTTTAGCATTAGCAGCGAAAGAAATTATAGAGGCTGTTTGGAGGATCTACATTGATCTCTGTGATAAAGGATGAGTGTAGTTTGTATACCTACCTACATTATATATTGCAAACTACACCCCTCCTTTACCACAGAGATCAACATAGTATATTGAGGAGCATTAGGCTTCGAAATAACATGGTATAAAGAGATCCTATCTCCCCAACATCCCTAATTTACGTATACCCTAATTAAATAATTAAATAAATGAATAAATCTCTCTCTCTCTTTCTCTCTCTCTCTCTCTCTCTCTCTCTCTCTCTCTCTCTATATATATATATATATATATATATATATATATATATATATATATATATATATATATTACTACATAGGTTTTTGCACCTTCATTTTCTCTTTTATTTGACTCCTATATAAGCTTCAAATCGATTTGTGGAGCTTTGTTTCATCCCGATAAGTCTCCTCTTAAAGAACTGATTTTATTCTCTTTTTTAACTCCGCTATTTATGAAAATTAAGTTTCGGTAAACTTAAAAAGCAAATATACATATTAATATTTATATAGTAATCCCAACCCAATAAAGAAGCTCATTACAACCACGATATATGAAATAGAGCTTATCATAAATAAACACAATTAAAGGCTGTCAATCATACTTTACAAGTGTATATTGTTCGACAGGATACTCAAAAAGAAATATTATGATTGCCTTAATGCGCGGATTTTCAAAGAATGCGTTCTTTTCATCAGAGGAAAGATATTAGCAAATTAATATTACAACAAATACCATCCTTATTTAAGTTGAAAAAGCACATCTATATCAAAAACCCTTGTAACCGTTTTTTTTTTTTTTCATTTTTTATTTCCATACTTTGGGGGCCAGGAGCTAACGGAGACCCCACAATTTTTATGAACCACCGTTCTGCCAGATCAAACATACCCATTCTGATCCTCGATACATCTTCTATCATTATATGTAATCAGTTTTTTTTTTAAATAGTCAACCATATAGGAGCCTATTCGTGACGAGACACACACACACACACAGACGTTCAGCTTTATATATATATATATATATATATATATATATATATATATATATATATATATATATATTCCGCCTTCTCTCCAGAAACATCCCAGTAATAAGTAAGTTTTTTTTATGACTTCTAACAATGTCAATTTATTTTCATCAGCTTTTATCCGAAAAACAATCTGAAACTGTTTTTTTTTTTTCTGAGGAACATATAAACTGTCTCCAATGAGGTGTTTGGTTTTCATCTGCCATTCACCGAAATACGTGTAAGACAAAATAAAATATCATGAAAGAAAAAATACAAACATATATTTGGCTTTGGAAAAAAAATTGTATATCTATGTATATAAATATTTTTAACTTATATATAATTTTAATAAGTAATAAGAATATAAATATAATAACAGTAGGCGGTGATAACTAGTATAATTGATTCATCCGAATCGTATAAATACAACAGACAGCTAAATTAAAAATATATCCATTTGGAATCTGGAGACAAGGACAAGTGTCACAGGTAAGGAAGACATTTTTTGTTGTTGATAGTATGAATAGGTTAGCCAAATTAATCTGGAGCAAGAACCTAGATCCAAGATTCCGAACATTGTGATTTAGGGAGGTCGTGTGGGATCAACACTGTTGGGGAGCCATTACTTAATATACTGTTTTCTTTTTAAATTACCGAAACCGTGTTTCATGGTAGACAACTGATGATCCCTGAAATAACGTTAGGACTATTGTGTATTCAAGAAAGCAAGTTGATACAGCAATCGCAGGTGATCAAATGACTTACTAACTAAATAGTTTTCCAACGAATGATAAAAAATATAAAAATGAAATAAAATTGTATATAATAGTTTTAATATTCCAAGACTATATATATATATATATATATATATATATATATATATATATATATATATATTGTGTATTGATATTCATATTAAACCCATTTTTTTCTATTTATTTATAAAGAAAATGCAACTTTGCTATATATGGGTCGTGGAATTACATTCATCTGCAAATATTCTAACTAATTATCATATTCTTTTATACATTAGTTTTTTCGATTTTCTTATGGGATGGTCATATTTAGTTAACTATTACGTTTAATTATATTTATGCAGATATTCTACATGGTTTATACTTGCGTAATATTTGCGTAAAAAGGTTATAGTAAACACAAACTTCTTTCTATTATTTATGCATGCGTATATATATTTGTTTAAAAAATTTTGCCTACCAAGCTCCTTTGTCAGCTTTTGGTATGCAGACATGAAACTTAATGTATAGACTATTCGAACCCATGAGAATCTTTATATTTTGTTTTAGCTGGGGAAAATAGGTGCAAAAGTTTGAGAATTAAAAATTGGAATTTATCAGGTGAAGATCGAACGACGGCATTACGAATATTCCTGCGTAACATAATAGCTGTTGGTTCATGTTTTAATTTTTAACATTGCATCAAACATGTCTTCACTGCTCAGGCATTAACGTCAAAGGAAAAAAGTAATTCGAAAGCTAAACGTTTTGGTTTCGATTCTCGTATTTCCTTTAAAGTAATTTTTATTGCATTCAAACCCCAAACAAAGCACTGTGCTACTTTAATGTAGGAGGCTACTATCTGGGACATACATTGCAGAAATACTATATAGGGAGTTGAGCAGCAAGATGTCTGTTTACATTACACTTGAACATCTGCATCTCAGTACAGTTGGAAAAGTAGAAACCCGGAAGGGAATTCCAATGTTTAGTAGTTCTGGGGAAGAAACTATTGGAGTAGAAGGCTTTCTGATATCTGGGGATCTCTACTTTGTAGGGTGGGACTTCGCTGCTTGTCGGGTTTGTCAGAAGTATTTACGTCGATGGGGTACAGGGACTTGTAGTTCGTCGGAGCATGTACCATTAAAATACTTGCGAAACATTTCGTCGATGGGACAAAGGTTGAAGCTTAGCTGACAGTTCGGGACCTATCAGGACTCTCTTTTGAACCGTGTCAAGGAGGGGGTGACTACTAGCAGATGCATCAGCCAACTGTGACAACAATACTCTATGCATGGGTGAATGGTGGCCTTGTAGATATGATACTTTCAGTCGTAACTAACTTTCTAGCAAGGTAGAGAGAGATCACCTGCCTTGTTACAGCCTTGGAAATGCCCTCGATGTATCTGATCCAACTCATGTTCCCTGTGAACGTTATGCCGGTGAGTTTGAACGAAGTACTTTCAGGTAATGTATCATCAGCCATAGCTATTGGTGGTTGAGAAGGTGTCGCCAATAATAATGATTATATATGCTGTGTTTTGCCCACCCATGTAGACGTTTGCTTGCAATAAAGTGTATTTGCGCTCAATTCGCCGACAAAGTTCATCAGTACCTGTGAATACAAGCGAGTGAATGGCCGTCCGGCGTATATACCTGAGCGTGAACAGGTGCGTGTGTGAACGTCAAGAGATACTTTCAAAGAGTCAGGGGTCGTAGGTATTCGTATTTACATCCAGCAGAAATGTCCGTGTTTTTTTAAAAACTTTTTTTGTTTTATTTTCGTATTCTCACTTTTAGTTTAGTAGAGTTGATAAGCGCCCCCCCCCCCCCGACAGTCATACACACACGTAGACGTATACACACGCATACACACGCATACACACACGCACCACATACACACACATACCCTGTAGTTCGTGTAGAAACGATTGTTTGTGCTTCTTTTAAACAAGTGAATGTTGGCCTGTGGATTGACGCGCTCAAAATATGTAATTTTCTGCTCAATTACTTCCCGTACCAACGGCGGCGCCTAACCCTAACCACTGAGAGACGGGCCCCGCCATCCGCGCCAACCCATCCACCAGTACCTCATTCCCATCATTCACCTCTGAACTAGATCTGAATCAATCACAATTCTTATGATAATCATCGCAACGAGACAATGGCCTTGTTAACCCGTTAGTTAGTTCTTTTCCCCCGCGCCATTTTCTTTTCTTTTCTTCTTACTTTTTTCTTGGTGTTTTTTTTGTTTTCTTTAATTCATTTCTGTTTTGTTTTGTTCTTTTCATTGTTTCATCGTGTTCTTTTGTTACCATTTTTTTTTCCTTTTTTATCGTCCTTTGGTTTGAGTGTCAGGCAGGAAAGTTTTACTTCGAAGGAATGTGACTTGATCAAATCAGAGGAGACTGAGGCGTAAAAAAGGCGAAAAAGAGAAGAAGAAAAAAAATGAGAGAAAATATAAAGAGGGCGAGAAAGCGAAAGAAAGAAGAGAAAGAGAAGGGGGACGAAGAGGTAAAAACGTAGAAGAAGAAGAAGAAGAAGAAGAAGAAGAAGAAGAAGAAGAAGAACATTAGACCAACCAGAGAGAATGGACCATGTATAGTATGCATATGTGTGCATGCACATGTATGTATTTCTGGTTGAGCATGGGTGACCATTTGGGAATTCTAAGCGCTGTATGTGCTCTCCGCTTTTCTCGACATCGTTTCCAGTCGTCCTGAGTATCCACTTGCCACTGGTATTTAACAACGCCGACTAAGGGAGTCTGGTTGGAGACTGTGCAACTCTTGTCGCAAAAATTCCACGTGCAGACATCCTTACCGTGGGTATCTATAATCAAGACTGAAGGAAGCTACTATTTCTAGTTAAAGCTAGCCTCCCCTCAAAAAAACAAACAAAAAAAAAAAACAAAAACAAAAGAAAAAACACCTACAAAGTTGGTATTTCTTGACCGTCCAGGATGGATGATATATACAATTTAGAAAAAAAATGTTCATTCTTGGGCTCTAAACTGGTACAGGATTTGCTAAGAGGGGTCGGTTGTACTAATTAAAGGGAAGTAACTGATTTTTTTAGTGAAGAAGTTATTCCTCTCATGTCGACTCTTTCCTCGTGGAATATATATATATATATATATATATATATATATATATATATATATATATATATATACATATATATATACATACATATACATATATATATATATATATATATATATATATATATATATATATATATATATATATATATATACTTTGTGTGTGTGTGTCCAGAAAGTGGAATGTGGGTGGCACAGAAGAAAAAAGTGGATGAAGAATGAAGATAGGGAGGGAGAAAACGGGGCAGGGAAAAGAGAAAGATATAGAAGTTTTAAGAGAAATATATTGCACTCTTGGCCCGGATAACATCGGATGGCCCGCTAATCTATTATACGAAAGAATCTTTTTTTTTGTGTGTGTGCTTGTCTAAACATTAGCGTTGTTGTATTTTTGTATACTTATAAACCAATGTTCACGCCCTGAGCGATGGTCAAGACGAAACTGTCAGAACAAAAAGAGAAGATGAAGGAGAAGAAAACAATGGGACACAAGCGGTGAGGTTAGTGATTATCGAGAGGAACGGCATGGTTCTAAATAAACAGTGGTAACTCACGAGTGACTCTACATCCCACAAACTTCTCAAATTGGGATCCAGCATGGTTGGAGGCGAAGGTAGGAGTTGAGCGATCTTGATTGGTTGATAGAGCCGAGAAATAGTTTATGTAGCCAAAAGTAAGTAAGGGTTCGCTAAATATATATTTCGGAGGTGGAGGGTAGACTAGTAGCGTCTAAGAGTGTTTGATTCCATTTTACTCATAAATAAGATTGTTCCTATTTACAATGCCTCCCCACGGGACAAAGTTAGGCACCAGGGTAGGTTTTTAACGTGGAGAAAAGGAACAAAAAATAAAAATTGTCTCAGTCGTGATGGATTTATCCTCCACTAACAGAGAACAATAAATTGAAGAGTAGCATCTGAAGAACAGATACTACACTTTGAGGTATTTATTTGATCCCCTACTGAGCAAATTAGGCACAAGGCCGATTTTTAAAGTGAGGAGTGAAGGGGAAATGGGGACCAACTCCCCGGGGAGTAGGGGAGCTGGATAGTGACAATTGGTATGAAGGGTTGCCCCTACATTGACCAACGTCTTATATGTGGGTTTCCCCCACATATGGTCTTTGCTGCAGTATCTGCCGGAACAGATACTATACTTTGATCTTGACCCAAGTTGCATAACAGATGATCCTATGTCAGGTAGCGATTACATCAGCTAGTGTTCTTCTTGACAAGGGTCGAACTAAGTACATATTGAAGTGACAGGAAGTTTGGTAAATAAATCAGTTTCCACAATAAATAACAGGAGACAGCCTGAAGGTTAAGTATGAGGTAACAGGTCAAAGTAGAGAAAAAATAAAAACGCTAGGACATTATACACAACGTCACAGACGAGGTTTCAGATCGGGCGTTGTGCGATGCAAATTGCTAATAATGACGTAATAATTCTAAGAAAGTCGTTGATAATCGCCAAGAACAACAAAATGATCACATTTAAAACTGTCGCCGGCAAGTAGTTGATTACAAGCAAAAAATAGTCAACACGGCCTCGTTTTCAAAAACAAGTAAACCCGGTTTCGTTTTTGATTTTCCAAAATTTTATTTTAGGGCGTCAAAATTAAATTTATTATAAAATGTTTTTAAAAAACGGTTATGCAAATGCCTGCGTTTAGGACTGTGACTTTTACTGTTTTTCGAACTGATATAACTCGAATTTATGATTTAAAATGGGTTACATAGAATCACTTCCTGGTTCTATAATAAACAGCCACGTATGCCCCTGAAAAAGGTATTCACTACGGGAAAAATTATCCGTTTAATCGCAGGAGTCTATTTATTTTCTGGCATTAACTATTCTTCGGAGAGTAACAACTCCCATGAGTTAAGAGGTATCGACATTATACATTTTTTTATTGTTGGCCTTCGGATTAAAATAAGAGTAATCAAAAATAGTTTTCCCTCCTTCGATAGGGGAGCGACAATTTTCTATCTTTTCAGAGTGCCCTCATCCGGGGAGTTAGATTACCCACATTAAACAGCCCTCAATGTGACAGTCTCACGCTTCTTTGCGAGAAACAGGTTACATGCAGGTTATTTTCGTGCTTGATCAGAGTGCTCCTATTTAAAGAGAGTAGAAACTACCTTCGGTTTACTTTCGCTGGTCTCGTAACTCTCCCGTCCCTTATTTTGCCTTTTAATTTACACATTTCATTAGCGATGTTTCTGACTAAGGGGAAAGAATTGCAGTTTTCTGGGTCGGAATCTATCCACCTCACACTTATCTCTGGCTAGTTTTCGACCTTGATGTAGGTTTTGTTTTGCCTCTTTACTTCAGGTAGCTTCATGACTTGTCTGGAACGATTCCATTACAAATTATTGATGCTCTATCTTATCCATATTAAAAATTGACTTTAGCCTTGTCGGGGTGAGGGTGGCAAGTAAAAAGCAGGATGAGCAGATAAATGACAGATATAGGAAGATAAGTTGAGAGTTCGGAAAATGATGAAAAAATAGAGAAATTGAGATGAAGAGGTATAAATATAAAACTGCGACCGGTGTTAATCGTGACACCCTGTACTGATGATTCCCGAAAAGATGAAACACTAGTGCCTGTAGGTATTTAATAATTATTATAGTAAAAATTATGTCAACCTCTTTAAGAAACTCATTTCTTACCGTTGAGCACTTTCAGTTGAAATAAAAGTCGGTTAATTTAGCTCTTATGTGTAGATTATCATATAATGATTAGATCACGCTGACAGACGTAATTAAAAAAAATGTTTAAATTTCAGTTGAAATAAAAAGTTAACGATGGCCGAATGGATTAGGTCCTTGTTAATGAAGCCAGAGATGGCTTCTGTTGCCGGGTTCGAATCTATCGACCGGTGTTAATCGTGACACCCTGCACTGGTGATTCCCGAAAGGATGAACCACTAGTGTCTGTAAGTATGTAATAATTATTATAGTATATATATATATATATATATATATATATATATATATATATATATATATATATATTGAAAATAATATATCTGCCGGTTCCCATTTAAGGGGGTACCAAATTGGTCAAAGGGAAAATTATTCCCAACTCACATTTAGGTAAAAATGCAATTTCGTATGAATAATTGAATTCATTCAAAAAGTATCGCTAACAAAAACAAATAAACACACACACACACACACACACACACACACACACATATACATATCTATCTATCTATCTATCTATCTATATATATATATATATATATATATATATATATATATATATATATATATACTACAGACAGATACACAACATTGCTCGAGATTGAATAATGATTAACGAATGTTTCACAATTCCATATTTCACTGTCATCGAAATCAATGCATTTGCCACCTTTTTAATCAAATCGATTGATTGCCTGCTCTAGCTTAGGATCCATCGCGGTGCACTAGGAAGAAGCTTTACATGCCTCTGTGCAGTGACTTAGTCCACAATAAATTGTAGTCTATATTGCACTGTAGAGAACTTACTGTTAATTTTATAAAATTATTTTTCTATATAAAAGTTTGCATTAAAGTTTAAAATACCAAAGTCAAATATGATGGTTTAATTATGCTTTAAACAGAAACATTCATTTCGTATGCACCCTTGTCATATCAAAGAACCTACTATTGATTTTATATGTCTGGCCTTACTGCTTGTGCGATAATAATTGCTTGAATTTAAGTTTAAAATGCAAAAGTTGATAAAGTTGTGCTCTAAATCGAAACATTCATTTTGAACGCGCCCCTGCCATTTCAAAGAACCCACTGTTGATATTATATGTTGGTCTTTTCAGCTTGTGTGGTAATAAAACTTCTCTAATACACTTGTGATGTTAGGCTGTATGAGGTGTTAACTTTGGTCAAAATTACCTTTTCCTTCTTTTATCGGATCATTTCGATTATCGATTATCGATACATATCGAAGACATTCCGATAGATAACCTATCTAAGAACACTGTCAGGTACATAATGAGCCTTCTTATAAAATTTCATAAAATCGGCCAGCCGTTTTCGAGACCATAGGGAACTAATTTACAGAGCGAGAGAGAGAGAGAGAGAGAGAGTAAAAGAGAGAGAGAGAGAGAGAGAGAGAGAGAGAGAAAATTCCTTATATATGTGTGTGTGGGTTTAGTGTGTGTGTGCGCGTGTGTATGTGTGCGTCTGTGTCTGTGTCTGTGTGCGTATGTATGTGTGCGTCTGTGTCTGTGTGCGTGTGTATGTGTGTGTTAAAATTAATAAGTTTAATAAAACGAAAAGAAATAGTGGCAAACTGGCCAATTTATTTGTTCTTTTTGACCTTGAAGGCGTGTAAATTAAATATGAAATATCGCCTTTCTTTTTCCCTCCTCTCATTCCTTCTTTTCTCTCCCCCCTTCTCTCTCTCTCACACACACACACAACACTCTCTCTCTCTCTCTCTCTCTCTCTCTCTCTCTCTCTCTCTCTGCTTGCGTGTGTGTGTGTGTGTGTGTGTGTGTGATCGAAGACGTTTTTGTTTGTTAAAGTCGACGCCCTCCTCTTACGATAAAGGCCATAATTTCACCTCACCGGACGCTTTATCCAGCGATTGAGGTAGGGGACAGTTTCCGGCTTTTCTGGATCCCATAATCGCATTCCAGAGACAATGAGACGCAACAGCCGAGGCAGCGGAAAAAAGGATGCACCGGAATGACCGGGCCTGTTGTGTGCTTCGTTCAGCCGAGTGCAAATGACCAACATAAGGGTAACGTGGAGGGCGGGAACGACACGTTGACGGCAAATTACTCGCGATCAGCCGCGTATATGTGTGTGTATACATGTGCGCGTGCGCTTTTTTCTGTGTGTGTGTGTGTCCTTGTTTACTTTGCCTCCCCGCGAGGCCATTTTTTTTAAGTGGGGGAAATCCAGATTCCGCAAAAGTGGCACTCTTGATTAGGACTAGTGATGGGACGATTCCAATATTTTTCCCGATTCCCGATACAATTACCGATTCCGTACTAAATTCTCGATTCCGATATAATTACCGATTCTGATTCCGATTCTATATAAATCTCTAAATATTTAAATAGTTGTATTTTTTCTCTGATTACCATAAAAACACACATGTTAAATGTGCAAATATTATTTTAAACGTAAAACTATACTTGTTGAGGACGATCTATAGATTTTAGCTTCAGTAGTGGATTCGATTTCGATTAATCGTCTCAACAATAATTATGACCGAAATAAATGTTGCCACAGAAAGATGTCTCCTTTACTGATCGAGAGCAGACTAGACAAATGTGCAGCATCAGGTCAGAACAGATACTACACCTTACTCCTAGCCAAAAAGCTAATGACTCCGCCTGTATGTGTGTGTGTGTGTGTGTGTGTGTGTGTTGTGCGTGTGTGTGTTGTTATATATCCGTGTCTGTAAGTGCAGATTCATATACGCGTGTACAACCGTTGTGAAAAATTACGGAAAAAGGTTCTGTTTCGTCATCCTTCACATTAACATTGGTATTCATATAAAACTATCAGACTCTGTGGAAATTTTACAGCACCATTTTTCATATGTAATATGCTATTGCTCGGCATTCTTTGGACGTTCAGCGTGAATGGAGAACCCGCGATATTATTGAAGCCGTTTTGTTTAAACTTTATCTAAGTAATATGCTTAATGTAGTGCCAGAATATATCTGGTCATTACGGTTTATCTCAAATATCCTTATAGAAGTCTGTGACATATTTCCATTGTATGCACGCCCGACGCGAACGGAAACCCCATGATGTCATTATACTATCTTTAGCCATAATAGATATTAACACTTGAATCCTAGCCAGAAGAAGGTATATTTTAGTTTCATATATGGCCCCAAAAGCGACATCCTTTTTTTTATTTTTTTTATTTTTTATTTTGCGCCTTCGGTGGTAGAGAGATCCTATTTATTAAAAAGGGGGATAAAAGGGGATAACATACTACGAACATTAAATTAGTGAATCTATATACTAATTTAATGTTTGTAGTATGTTATCACCTTCTATCCTCCTGTTTAATAAATAGGATCCGCCAATCAAATAATTTATAATCTGAAAACTGTGACAAGTTAATGGTACTACGGTATATAGATAAAGGTTCAATCGGTTAACAGTTAAAAAAAATTAGAAAAGAAAAAAAGAAAATCTATCTAACTAGAATGTTTGAAAATAGAAAAAGGCAAACATCTCTCGGTACAGAACAAAGAAAAGAAAACGTAATAAAACGTCTCATTATGGAAACACACTGTTAATAGTTGCTTTCTGCATTTACTTTAGACGATAGAGGTTTTCTGACTTGCTATCTGCAGTCTCCCTTCCCCTAAACAGTTTAAATTATTTCGCTCTTCAGTTCTTTTTTACTCACAACTCTTTGTATGGCGGGGAGACCCCAATAATCCCTACATGTGCTTTAGAGACGCACTTATTCATAGAGTATTTATATTTACCTCTTCTACCGTCTCCACATCGATGGAGTAGTTATCTTTGAGAGTATTACTAGGCAAATTGATCATACTATGTCTGCTCATCCCTCAGCAAAAATGCATGTCTCTTAGAGATTTCAATGTTCACAATGTTGAATAGCTAGTCCAATCAAACAAAACAGATGACGAAGAGGGATTCAGTTAGGACCCTCACCCCACCCACCTTGCATAGATTATTAACGAACTCATTGACGGACAATATGCAAACCTACATTCTAACAGCATGACGTAAATTGTGCTCATCCACAGTTCCGTCTACGCTATGATCTTCTGATCACTCGGTTGCCTCACTAAAGTTAAAAACAAAGTAAAACAAGACCCCAAATATTCCTCTCAATCGAAAAGTATATCGATACCCGATGGCTGACTGCGACATTTACCGAACTTTCATACAGGAATTATCCTTACCCTCTATATTAAAAAAAAAACGCGTCTAACATAGCATCAGATTTAACTGATTGGTTAACCGTCGGCATAGACAGCTACATACAGCCAAGAAATTCCAACAGAAACCGAACAGCCAGCCATGGTACACTCCTGAATATGCGGCTTCGAAACCTTGTAAGTAAGATCCTTTTCTTTCTCTTTCTCACAGAAGAGTCATTGCGAGACTGTCTCTGCTCTATCGCCTGCGCTTTGATTTAAGATCTGCATCACAAAATACAATCGTTTAGTTACACTCATTATCAACGATTCTCATCACTATCTAAAATTCTCATCACTATCTAAAATTCTCATCACTATCTAAAATTCTCATCACTATCTGTGCCTAAATCTAAAAGTAAATTCTATAATCACAGTTTCTTTCCTAGAACTACTCGCCTGTGAAACTCTGTCCCGCTGGCCTGCTTTCCCGCTGACTATAATACGGTCGTCTTCAAGTCCATTGTAAACAATGATAAAAAAAAAGTCAACGATGAGTGCCTTTTTCTTCTTTAGGTAATCAGAAGTGATAATAATTTGTGCATTAAAAAGTAAAATCACTGACGTAATTCTACGATTTTATATGAATGTTTTCATATTTTATCGACATAAAGAGTGAGTGCGAACACTGGCGAGGTATAAATGAAGAGTCCGAATGCAAAACGCGATAATTTCAATTTGTCTTAATTTGAGACATTAAAAAAAAACAGGGCGAATATATATAAAATCTAGACTTCGACTAAAAGCTTATTTTAACGAAAAGCATCTAGAAATTACATCGGTATCAAAGTATGTAAAACATGGTTTGGAGTGTTGTTCACTTTTCAAGTGATAGTTTCGTAATTTATAAAATGGCGTTTATAGCATTTTACATTCGAAATCTTAACATGTTTACTTCATTTTTTTTATATAAGTCGTGTAATCTATATAAATAAAGCAGAAGATGTATGTTTTTTTTTTTACACCGGAATCACCACTCGAGGATAAGGGTTAATGGGCACACATTAGTCAATGTGATTATAGCGTAGTAAACCTAAATAGTCGGAATTTTGCAAATTGGATTACTTATAGGGGAGGGTTCATCAAGAACCTGTTTACATTGGACTTGAAGATAATC
The DNA here is from genome assembly GCF_053919585.1 of Euprymna scolopes. Classification (NCBI taxonomy): domain Eukaryota; kingdom Metazoa; phylum Mollusca; class Cephalopoda; order Sepiida; family Sepiolidae; genus Euprymna; species Euprymna scolopes. Next base: position 129,592,712 of record NC_136490.1, on the reverse strand, counting down.
AGATTGTAGTCAGCTGGAAAGCAGGCAATCGGAATAGAATTCCACAGGCGTGCAGTTCTAAGAAAGAAGCTTTGTATATGGAATCTACATTTAAGTCTATGCACAGGCAAAGAATGTGGGAAATTATTGATAGTGGTTTTGGCCAGACGAATGTTTTTCGGGAAAGTTTAGCGAGGGGGGACCATACATTGAAGCTCAGCTGACTGTCCGTGTAAAAATATTTAACCGATAAACTTTTAAAGTACTTGAAATTAACAAGAAATAGCAATCATACACCAAAGATGGTTTATAAAAAATAAAATCTTTATTTCGATAGAATGAATAACGCGTATAGAAATCGGCAAGTTTAAATGCAAAATATTCATTGCAACTTGTCAACATTATTATTTTTCTGCATGCGCAAACTCATTCATAGATTAAAATGGTTTAATTTTTTATTTTTTTATCTCTTTATCGATAGCTCAAACGGTAGGGAACGCGGCTGGAGTGTTAAATATTTTGGTTTCGATTCTAGCTGATGGAATCTAAATCATTCTCTTTAATCTTTTAGAATCGGTGCTATATATATATATATATATATATATATATATATATATATATACAGGCGGCAAAAAGAAAGTCCGCACTTGTAATTTTTTCAAAAACTGCAAATTTAAGCTAAATTTAATGAAACTGTTTAAACAAACTATATCTCATTTGATTCGTCTTTTATTCTTCTATAATTTCACCTGTTCATGTTTGACTTTTAATTAAATATTCTAATGTTCACGTAAATTTAAAAAGGAATAACTTCAAATTGAGGAGGCAAAAAGAAAGTCCGCACAATGGAAAATTGTTATTTAAATATAATTTAGGACATTAACGCAATACAAATACAACAGGAACACAATGAACTAGTTAATATTTAGTAGCACAACCCTTCTGCAATTTAATAGCCTGCAATCTTTTGGGAATTCCTTGAATTAGACTGCAACAATAATCCAGGGAAAGGACATCCCACTTTTCTTTAATTTTTATCAAAAGGTCTCCCAAAGTTGAAATTTTATCATTGCGTAGCTATACATTTTCGATAGGATTGAGGTCTGGAGATAAGCAGGCCAGTCCAAACACGGAATATCATGCCCTTCCAAGAACCTCTTGACCATACCAGCTGTGTGAATGGGAGCATTATCCTGCATGAAGATGAAATTATCATCCAAATTCCGACCAAAGTAGGATAGAAAATGCTGTCAACATATTAATGTACTTGACCGAATTAATTCGAACTTGCAAGCGAACTATAGGCACTGGACCATTGGTACTAATAATGCCCCACACCAAGACTGAACCTCTATCATCTTGCAGCGTTGAAACTGAGCACCTAGGATTAAACTCTTCGTCTTTCCTCCGACGAACTGGCTGCCTACCATCACTGCCTAGCCTATTGAACTTGCTTTCGTCGCTAAAAAGCACTTTTGACCAATATGAAGAGTTATGGTCTTCATTGCATCTGGCGAAGTCCAGATATCACTTTCTGTTCTTTACAGAAATCATTGGCTTGCGTCTTGCAACATATTCTCGCAAATTAAATTCCTTTAATCTGTTCTTGGCAGTAGAAACAAAGCACTTTTTAACAAGATTTCACTGTTGTTGGATTTGGGGAGCTGTTTCAAATCTGTTTCTTAGGTTGCGGATCTTGATAGCATTGTTTTCTCTGTTAGAAGTAACTCTAGTACGACCAGATTTAGAGGTATCACGAACACTGACGGTGTTTTGGTGCTTTTGCACTGTCTTTCGTTCCGTTTTCTCATCACATTTCAATCTGCGGCCGATTTCTTGATTGGATAAACCAGAAAGGTGGAGATTAATGAGCAGCTGACGATCACTATGGGAAATTCGTGGACTATGGACTAAATGTTACGTTGTATAACATGGAACAACAAGAATTACGATTAGAGATGCATTGTTGTCTGTTGGTGGATATTTTAAACTGATTTAGGGGCGATAATTTAAGCTGGTTTTAAGCAAATTTGTTGCTACAGACTTTCATGTTGCCTCTTAAATTAGAAGTTATTTTTGTAATTGACGTGAACCCTAGAATATTTCAGTTAAAAGTCAAATATGAACAGGTAAAATTATAGAAGAATAAAAGGCGAATCAAATAAGGTATAGGTTGTTTAAACAGTTTCATTAAATTTAGCTTAGATTTGCAGGTTTTGAAAAATTACAAGTGCGGACTTTCTTTTTGTCGGTACTGTATATATATATATATATATATATATATATATATATATATATATATATATATACAGTTACTTTCTTTTTGTCGGTACTGTATATATATATATATATATATATATATATATATATATACAGTACCGACAAAAAGAAAGTCCGCACTTGTAATTTATATATATATATATATATATATATATATACAATATTCAATAGACATATTCTCTTTTATACATACATTTTTAATTGGCGCTGTAATAATAAATACGAAATCTGCATGAATTAAAATTTATTATATTTAAGCGTATTTTATAACCGGGCAAGGTCGGACGCCCCCCCCCCCCTTTGTCACCGCTAGTGAGAAATAAACTCAGCGGACATACGTATAACAAGACTGAAAAAGAGACAGATAGATAGAGAGATAGGGGGTGGAAGTGAAAAAGAAAGAGGGAAAATCTGTTCGTGTGTTACTAAGAAAACAAAAAGAAGGGGAGAAAAGAGAAAGACACATGAAAAGAAATTGGAATAAAAAAAATGATGTTTTCTGAATCTTACCCAGATTTAAATTGTACTGTATTTGTTTTTGTCTCTTTCTCAACCCAAAACAACACATATTGCCATTGGAACGTAAACAGCTATCATTTTGGGTTTGTGACTGTGAGGAGTTGAACAGCGTGATGTCTCCTCACACTTAAACTACTACAGGTTAGTACAGTCAGAGGAGCAGAAAACAGGGAGGGAATTCCAAAGTGTAGCAGTTCGAGAGAAGGAAATAGTAGAATAGAAGGCTTTTCGGGATCTAGGAACCTCAATAGTGAAGGGGTGTGTTTTTACTGCTTGTGAGAGTATGTACGTTGAGGGGGGGCACAAGAGCTACGAGTTCATCAGAGTGCATTTCATTAAAGTACTTGTAAAACAGACATAGGAATGTAACATGATGTCTGTAACAATGAAACCGCGAGGATAGAACATTTACAATGATTTGGACACGAAGCACTTGCCTGTGATGGCCTTGGATGGTAACGAAAAAGGAGATAGCTAGATAACTAGCTAGATAGATGATAGATGAAGAGAGAGAGAGAGAGAGAGAGAGAGAGAGGAAGAGAAAAGAGGAGTAGAAAGAGAGAGAGAGAGAGAGAGAGAGAGAGAGAGAGAGAGAGAGAGAGGGACCAAATCTTAAACGAGTATGTTCATTCGCATTCGTAAATGCCCGTATGGGTGCAGGTGGCGACGTTCATACGAATGTTTTTATGCAGAGGTGCATGTGTGTGTGTGCGTGTGTGTGTGTGTGTGTGTGTGTGTGTGTGTGTGTGTGTGTGTAAGGATGTCCTCAGTAAACAGCGGTATGTAACTGTGAGCAAGCGTGTGAGTGTGTCTCTCGTCTCTGTTCAGTGAGTATGTATTCCTGCGAAAAACCTACTGCAGGATCGGAAACGAAGAACGTTGAGGATAGAAAGAAGGTGAAAATAAAAAGAAGAAAAATATCGAATGATGGTCATTGAATTGTTGTAGAACAGAAAAATGGACACAACATAAAACAGTCTTGTTCATAATCACAGGTATAATCTGACAATCGATCGTGAAACTATAGATCCAAGCCAGAATTTACGTATTTCTTTTTTAATGGAAATCGATTCAGACAAGGCATAAAGCCACTTGATCTAAGGAAATAATAATAATAATAATAATAATAATAATAATAATAATAATAATAATAACAGGAGCGCTAGGAACGATACCGAAAAACTTTGCAAAAAGAATGGGAGATATTGGAATCAGAGGGATGTCAGAGAAGACACAACGAATCTTAATAATGAAAACTGCAGAAATATTAAGGAAAACCCTTGAATATGGAGACAAACACCACACATAAACAACACACAAACTGGACACATAAACGGCTACAGATGCAAAACAAAAGGAATATGACATGACGTCATGAAAACTGAAACTGTTAGTTGTAAGATACCGCCTCACCTCTTTTTTTTTGTGAGTGTCACCATAAACGGGCACCACACCAAATAATAAGTGCCAAGGAGGGTGGAAACGCCGAGGAGAGAAACCACTAGCCAGACCTCCACCGGATGAGGGCGAATAGGACTGGGACCTTTGGGAGGCTTATTGCCACCTAAATTTCAGCGAAGACCAATGGTCGCCGCCAACGAGAAATCAATGTTAAGCGACTGTTGCGATAATGCAAATTCCTTTGCAAAGGTTAAAGAGGTGGAGAGTACTGGAGATCTGAGGAGACTTTTTGTCACTCAGATTCCAGGGAATACCACAAGTTGTTCTTAAAGAGCAATCTTTGATGATGGCTTGTGTGACTACTCCTAGTGAGTAAATAATAATAATAATAATAATAATAATAATAATAATAATAATAATAATAATAATAATAACCAGCAACTAAAATAGAAATAAAACAAAAAACAGGACACGCCCACAGAAAACAAAAAAGGGGGGGGAGAAAAGAAAACACTTAAAATCTATACTACGTTCTCCAAATAAAAGTTTAGTGTTGGTACAGATTGTCGCCTAAATTGAGAAAGATCACGGAGAATGTAAAGACTGACTGAGAAGAGAAATCACTAACCAGATCTCCACTGGAAAAGTGCGAAGAGGACTAGGCTCTTGGGAATACTTGTTGCCGCTTACATTTCAGTGATGACCAATTGTGGTTGCCAGCGAGAAATCAATGGTAAACATCTGCCGTGATGACACAAATTCATTTGCAAAGGTTGTCGAAAGAGGAGAGGAGAGTACTGGAAATCTGTGGAGACTTGCTGTCACTCAGACTCCAGAGAACACAACTGGTTTATGATGATTATACGAGTTGCCTTCAATAAGTTTTCAGACTTTTTCGTATCGCCACTTTTATTGATAGTACATGCATGCAATTCTAGTCCTCTTCCAAGTAATCTCCTTCGGCTGCAATGCACTTGCTGTACCGTTCCAACACCTTCTGGAAGGCTCCGCGGAGGTCCTCTTGTGTGAGCATGTCAATGACCCTCGTCACAGCCTATTGACTCTTCTCAATTGTCTCATAATGACAACCTCTGAGATTTTCTTTGAGCTTAGGAAACAACCAAAAGTCACAGGAAGCAAGGTATGGACTATAGGGAGGGTGAAGAACTGCTTTGACGCCTATCTTGATCAAATCGTCGTGACACAGATAGAGTTGAGAACTGGTGCATTCACGCAAATCTTCCACATCTTCAGTTCCTCGCGAATAATTGCGTGTACAGTTCTTATGCAGACACCAAACTGTGCACTTATTGTCTCCATAGAAACACGATGTTCCTTATCCATGAAATTCTTTATTTGACGATCAACTGTGGTGACCTGACTTCCTTTCTCCTCCTACGTCTCTCACCCTCTCTCACAGACTCTCTCACAGACTCCCTGTTTTCCTTGAATATCAAAAATTGATGCTCGATTCATGCAAGTCTGAAATATTCAATACATTTCTTTAGCATTTTTTCCAACTTTCAAACAGAATTTTAATGCATATCGTTATTCTAAAGTGTCCTCACGTCCAGGTTGCATTTTTGAAATTCATCAGCTGTAACAATCAGTCTTTAGTAGCATGTATTCCAATTCCTGCTGTAGCTGTTCATTTGCACATGAAATCATAAAAATTGGTCAGTCATCTCATAAGATGTATTGCAGTAACATACTGAATTTTCAAGAGTTTACGACAATTTTAAATGCCTGTAAAAAAGGTCTGGAAACATATTAAAGGCACCTCGTTTGTGTGAAAACTCCTAGTGAGTAAATAATAATTTTACAAAGTCAAAAACTAGTCAACAATAAGCGTTAGATGGATTTCGACCCAGAAAACAGCAATTTTTTCCCCTTTTTTTCAGAAACATCGCTCATTGAATGTAAGGACTGAAGGACAATGTAATGGAATTATATTAATTTGTTTGAAAAAATACGGACCTTTATTTCTGACACTTTAAAAAATGTTTAAGTCGTTATTTTGTCAGTGTTTTATATATTTCATCGGCCCATTTAGTATAGTGGTAAGAGTGTTCCCTAATAAGCTGGGAGACGAAGGTTCGATCATTGGTCAACTCATACCAAAGATTTAGAAATAGTGCTTGATGACTCCTTGTTAACCACTCAGCATTATGTTATGAGAATCAAGGTTATATGGATTAATCTTAGGAAAGGAGTAGTCTCCTTCCTTACACTTGGGTGTAATAGCCAATGAAAAAGAAGCCTTAGAGTCGCCCTTGACTATGGTCGAATACTTTACTTTTTACATGATATTTACTGTTATAATTGTCGAATAATTTTAAAGCCTTAGCATTCATTTATTCATTCATTCATTCCGTATGAATCAGATGATATTATTATTATTATTGGCATTGGTTTCTCCGATATATTTCCAGTTAGAATTCTTTTCAGTAAAAATGATTCAAGACATGAGGTTCAGTGTCATTAAATCTTGATTTTAATGGTATTTTTTTTTTGTTTATATGTTCACATGTCCATTTTTCACAGACACAAATAATGCTGAATGTTAAGGTCGTCTAAATTTGTCTCGGAAAAATTTTCAATTCCACAAACTTGTTTTAGCTGGTTGTAACTTGAAGTCGATACGTCACAAACATGTTGACACACCGGTTCCCGCCAGATCACCGGATGTAAACAACGATGATCTTGGCCAGCACCAGATGGGTGACCATTTGGAAAGGCTAGGCGCTGTATGTACCGCGCCGAGTCATAAGAAATTTCCAGGTTGGCATTTGGAGACGCATTAATTCACTGGGAAAAATGCGCCCTTAGTCTTAGTTAAGGCATGTATGCAGGAGAAGATAACTCTGATGATGTCGCCAGCAGGATTGTGGGATGGCCATGGAAGAGGATGAATCTCTAGCAGATCAAGAGTATTAAGAGTTATGTTATTCGACTGCAGCTATGCAGATGATCCAAAGACTACGGTTAGGTGCAAATAGACGAGTGAGATGCCATTGCGCTTGGGAAGGTAATGGTGATCCACTCCATATATTCTGCCAAGTTTCAAATCATGTGATGTCTTCAGAGGAATCGGACCAACAATAGACCGAAGCCTATGGAGAACACTAAACATGATTTCATCTACGGCATGAGCATGCTACGATACAAGAAGAAGAAGAAGAAGAAGAAGAAGAAGAAGAAGAAGAAGAAGAAGAAGAAGAATACTCTTCCACAGTACAAGCCGTGAAGATCATCTCTAAAAAGATTTAAAAGGCATGTGCATGCTCGGGTTTGAAACACAAGAGATGACTTCCATTACGGCCATAACAACAAATACCACTTCTGTGGTATTTGTTGTGATGTAAAGTCTAGCGAGCCTAAAGAGTCATATCTGCACCTCTCACAAGGTGAACACTAATCATGATTTCATCTATGGTATGAACATACCATAATACGAGAAGAACTTGAAGTTGCATGAAACCGCAGCTGAGTTGAAGATTTTTTTTTTACACAGTGATCACCACTTATCAAGGCCCGGAAGCCACTCAGGGATAAGGGTTATTGCAAGTACATTACGTTAGTGTGGAGATTTGATGAAGTGTTTACTTAATGGGGCGGTTCATTAGGAATTTGTTAACGTTGGACTTGAACA
>NC_136490.1:129539881-129579881 GCF_053919585.1 Euprymna scolopes | reverse complement strand
ATAAATGTGTATATATCTTCATATTTATATTATATATGCGCATCTATGTCTGTGTATAATTACATGTATATGTGTTCTTATTGAGTGTGAGTGAATTAGCTCCTTTCGTCTCAATTCTTATCCTTTAGTTTTTATATACGCGTGTATTTATATTTATACATTTATATACGGATATATGTGTATACGTGCAATTATACATTAAATTATTAAACCATTATTTATGATTTGTAAACATTTCTATTCATTTTAACTTCCCTCCATATTTAAAACAACTAAATTTAAATTATCATTTCCACACAATAATCTTCTTAACCTATATTTATCTGTTCTAAAAATGGATTTATAACGATAATTCTCCATCTACCTCCTCCCCCTGCCTTACTGTCTTTTAATCTCAACTATGTCTATCTTTCTTTCTCCCCTCATTTTCGGCTTCTTACCTCTCTGTTCTCTTTCATTTTAATTTTTCCTCTCTTATTCAACTCCCTTCCTTTCTCAATTTCAATTTCAATCTTCTATTCCTATCCTTTGGATATTCACTTCAACACTTCCATTTGCTTGATCCGTTACTTAAAAAATTTTTTTTAAAGAAACTGGAACTTTACTTCTTTTATGTGACATTGATTTTTTTCTGGAAGCATTGATTTACGCTCGATATCTATAATCCTGTTTTCCCCGTTCCTTATGGATTACCGATGGATTTTCAATGGACTTATTTTGGATTTATCCTGTTCTGGATATTACTTTCTTATTAAATGGATTTTTACCATATCCTATTTCCCCATTTGTCCTATTTCCTGCTTTCATAATTATTTTGAATCCCTATAAAATTTCACTGTTTAATAACTATTTTGTGCAAATATGATTAATTTCATATGTGTAGTTTCTTTCACAGCATTAACCTGCAAAATTAATTGTATATTTTATATACCTCGTTCTTCTAATGAGAAAAATTGCATTTTTCGAAACTCCACGCAATATTATTTGTACTCCTTGTCGGATAATTAAAAGATTGTATACCTTCTTTACATGTAATGGTTTTTTTTGGGTTTTTTTTTTAAATTTAATAAATTTTCAATAAGATTCTTCTAATATATATATATATATATATATATATATATATATATATATATATATATATATATATATTGTAAACCAAAAGTCTGTAAATGATAGTTTCTATTTATCCGATATATGAGGTTCTGACAAACATTATCACTTTGTGTTAAATTAAACTTTGGGATACCGACAACTAAGGGATAACCTCTACACCTCTAAAAGCGCTCATATCTGGGCCTTATCACTGAATGCTGCGTTTCTGTTATGTCCAAGATTGTTGGAATAAAAGACAGTTGGATCGTTAACAGAATTGAGAAATGGGATATGCAGATGTTATACATTATATTTATACGGCATGATCACGTTTGACGCACCGGTTGCTGTCAGATCAACAAAGATAAGCAACGTATAGCCTAGTCATTACTAAAATGGGTAATCATTTAGAAATACTAGGTGCTATATGTGCTCTCGGCTTATTTTGGCATTGTTTCTAGTCGTGCTTGATTTCTCCTAGCAACTGGAATCAAGCAGTGTCGCTTCAGGATAAGTGTGCTTCACAATTATATGCACCGCCACTCTTACAGGGATTATCCATTGTGCCTTCAAACTTAACAGAAGCTATGACAAGATACGACAGATATCATCACATTGGGTTAAAATGGATATGATTACGAAGGGATGATTCTACATTCCTCAAATCCAAATGAACCTGTTTTTTACATACTAATGAATCACTACTTATAAAGGCCAAAAGTCACTCGAGGATAAGTGTTAATGAGATTATCAGTTGAATGATAAAGAATACTACGAAAGGATTGGAAACGACGGATCGAATCGATAAAATGTTATTATTTAAGCAGACAGCTTAAAAACATTGTTTTTCTTTACTAAAAAGTAACCACTTATAAAGGCCCAAGAGTAATTCGAGGATAAGGTTCAATGAGTTTGTTAAGTAGGTAGTGAGACAGCAGTGTAATGATTTATAATGATGGCTTAAACTGGGTAGAATTTCATTATTTTAAATGGGGAATTCAACATAAATTTATTTGCATTGGACTTGAAAACAACTATGTTGTAGTCAGTTGGAATGCAGCTCAGCAATATTGCCTTCGACAGACAGGTAGTTCTAGGAAAGAAACTTTGCTCATTGGAGTCTAGTTTAGCTTTTGGGGATTTTGTAATCTGCAGGGAATCAGTCCCGCAGTATTGTGTTCAACATATGAGAAGTTACTAGAAAAAATCTGTTCCTGGTCGTTACATTCAAATTTTGGGGCATATAGGAAGAAAGGACAGCTTTTTGTAGTTGCAATACCCGAAGATTACGTATTGTGAATGTTTTATAGGGATAAACCAAGGACCGGAACTCAGTCGAGCATCTACTATGAAAATAACGATAACATAGAGGAAAACTAACGACGTCTATTATGTGACAACGTTGTTTTAGGGAAGTCGACTTTTTACTTTGTAAGGGCAAGAAAGAGTGATTCGAGTGGCAACTCCTCGGATTTACTCCATCTTAGGGTGCATCTTACTATTGCTATGTTTGGTTTTATTCATAGATAAGAAGAAAGGAAAGTTATTCGTAAAGGTGGTTGGAAACAAGAACTTGCTGTGAATGTTAATAGCGACAAATGGGTGACTCCACACTACTCACGGTTCCTAACTTGGAGCGTTCCCTCTGGATGCAGTTTTGTGTCATACCTAGCACGATCGATGGGTAGAGAGAGCTGGAATAGTTTATAAGATTGGAAAGTAGAGCAGCCAATAATAAATGTAATAGTAGAAATGAATGTAAAGTATACATTTCGAAGTTGGGAGCTGTGTAGAAGTGCAACGTAGTGAGTTGCTACATTCCTTTGGATACTTACTCCAGCATTTGGGAACCCTGGAGAGAACCTGAATACCTACTAGACTCTATCCCACAGTGTCTAAAGTCTCTCTGGATAGGTGTTTCTCAAGACACACTTGCATTGGGATACTTTAGTAATGGTGATACAGGTAAACCCTGACTAAATATTAAAAATCACATAATATTCATTGCCCAAATAAGATCTTCTCGGTAAGGCTCAACCACACGGGCTTTTACGAGGAATAGTGCACCTTCTTCAAGTAATATTACCCCAAGTACCAGCAAGAAGCTGGAGACTCAACCAGACTAGATAAATTCTTGTCCAATAAGATCAAGAGACAACAAGAAAGGTATATTATAACATAATTAAATGGTCAAATGAGGAGAGGAAAATTATGTTCTTAACTTCTTTACTAACTCAGTGTTTGAGATGTAAATGAGGAACTTTAATAGTATATTAGAATTACTGTGTATTACATATAGAGATCAAGTGTTAGCCCACGAAGGGATCTCTCGCTTTCTGAGAGTTTCGATTGAAGTAAATGAAACAATCAGTTCGACAGAAACTGGATTATTTCGGCTATCTTTAATATGGCGTGTTAAGGCATTCGTTCTAGGCGATCCTAGGAAGTCCAGTCTCTCTGGCTTTACTTCCCGTATTTCGATTGGGATAAGTTAATTTCTTACTACTTGAGGAGTCACGACCGGAGAATAACGTTGGGGCTGCCTATGCAATTATTAAAATGTCTCTGTTAAAACAAAAAAAAGGAGTGCCCCTCCTTTAGAGGAGCTGGCTTGACTCTCCCCACATTCCGACCTTTTATCACATCTTCCTACGATGGGAAGAAAGTCCTCTGCAGAAGGGGTTCTAAGGATGCTTAGTGTCGTGGCCAATGCAAAATCCATATAACTTATAAATAACATTGACCCAGAGTAATGATAGCTAAAGAGTAACTGCACACTCATCTAAACATAAAAAATACGGACCCTTAGTACCGGATGCACTTCTAGGTCATACAGAAGAGAAAAAAAATAAAATAAATTGTAATTGCAGTGTGTAATTCTGTTAGAATGCAAAGGAGTTTCCTGAATTATCGGTAGCCTCGATCATCATCAGCAGCATTATCAGCTACAGCAGCAGAAGAACAAGCCACATCAGTATAATCAATCACTATCAGCAGCATCATAAATCATCATCATCCACAGCAGCAACAGCAGCAGCATAAGAGATTGCTAGGTGGTTAACAATACGAACTGGCAATATGGATGTGCCAAGTTCGAATCAAGTTCGTTCCACAGAAACACTTTTACTTAGGGAGACTGGGCACTCTCACGTGGTCCCTCCGGTAAGTACTCGGACATTTTTCTAGAAATAATTATAACTAGAAACAATAATCACCAAATTGATACGAAATAAATGAATGGTACTCAATAACAACGACAGCAATAACATCATCATCATCATCATCATCATCATAATGATCCTCGTCGTCCTCCCCTTCATCATTTTTACCACGATCTCCGCCACCATCCCCATCATCATTATCATCCTCATCATCATTTTGAACGCGAACCCCCATCATCATCATCATCATCATCATCATCATCATCATCATCGATGCTCGTGTTTAAAAAGAAAATGTAAATGATGACAATTGATGATGGTAATTATGTTGATAGTAATGACTGTGTCGGCCTGTTTTAAGAACATGTACGTACACGCAACAAATGGCCAATTTCTCTTATAGATTAGAAGTAGTAGTAGTAGTAGTAGTAGTAGTAGTAGTAGTAGTAGTAGTAGTAGTAAGAGGAGGAGAAGGAGTAGGAGGAGCAGAAGCAACAGAAGCAGACAGGGCGTCTTGTTAGTCCAGATGCGACTGGTTGTCGGAAATATGCGAAGTGCAAAAATGACCTTTCACTTGCACAAGGAGACCGGTTCAGATTTTTGTGTGAAGGAGCGAACGTGAACTGGCTGAGATGGTCGGTAGGGGTATGCGTAGTTGCTAGGAACTGGGGGAAAGGGTGTATCGGCATTGGGAAGTGATTGGGGGAATCGCGGCAAAGAAAAAGAGAAGGGCGTTAGAGGACGAATTACATCCGCCGTCACTTCTTATCGGCATTGGTCAATGATAAAGAAATGAAGAGTCGAAGAGAACGCCGACGGATTTTTGTTGCAACCAGAATGTTTCGCCGTCGCCCCATTCGATCTTCATTTCAACCTTCGCTGCTTTTCGTTTTATCAGAACTAATCCCAACCCAGCCACCTACATAATCATTCGCACGACACATGTGCACCACGGTCCTTGCCCCTGAATCGATACGAGAAAGAGGCAAGAACCTCGATAACTACGTTCACATCTTCCTACTCTTTCATACTCGTTATCATTTTAGAAACCAAAGGTTGCACACGCACAACAAACACATATAAAAACTTGGATGCACGCACGCACGCACACACACACACACAAACACACACACACACACACACACACACACACACACACACACACACACACACACATACACACACACACATATATACGTATCTATTCACGTGAAATCACCTTTTTCTTCACCATATTCCCTCTGCTTCACTTTTTGTTATCAAGTAAGATCTTTGACTTACTTGCAGTTTCATTAAATATTTTTGTACGCAAAATCCACCCGCACTTTGCTAATTCCTACCCTCTGATGAGAAGGAAAGTATTTCTTCGAAACTCCGCGGATTAAGGACTATCCACTTATTAAGTGTTTCCTTTTCAGATTAAATATGTTTTTAACTCTTTTTCAAAGTGTTTTATTAACTATTTGCTCTTTATATATATATATATATATATATATATATATATATATATATATATATATATATATATATATATATATAATCTTCGTAACTCAGAAGGAACGGCAGTGTGTGTCGGTTATATGAACTTTGTGAGTTGTCGGAAATGGTATTTTGCATAAGTTTTTTTTAAGGTAAACATCTGAAAAGTACGTGACTAAATATGCAGCAATAACATAATTTTGTAGACTTGTTAGTCGCAATAAGAAACAATATTGCAATGGATAACTTTTGAAAAATAATAAATGAATAACTGATAACTTGATATTTGGAACTTGGAGAATTATTATACTACATTATCTAATTTATAAAACTCACTATGTCTGTCTGTTTGTCTCCATATTTTAAGACTCTATCTCTCCTGAAACTAAAAATCACAGAGCGGCGGTTGGCGCCTCAAATGATTGGAATTTTTACGGACCGTTCTTTTTATAGTTTTAAATTGTTAAAAAGAAGTCAAAATTGAAAAAAAAAATAGTTATACATTTCGTACATTTATCATTTAAACTCTGTTCATATGCGTGTCACGTTGGTACAATTGTAACGTCATCAGCTTTAAATACTACAGTTTTACGTTCGGTTTCTATTCTAGCTGATGGCACTCAGAAAGTTTTTTTTTCTTTTGAAATTGCGACTCTATAATAATATATACGAAATCTTGACAAGTAAAAATATCATGTTTAAGCGTATTTTACGCTAGCATATATATATATATATATATATATATATATATATATATATATATATATATATATATATATATATATACCTTTATTGTTTTTTCTATCTCTTCTCTCGTTTATTCCCATCTCCCCCTATGTTTTTTTTTTAAATTTTAATCCCAATTATGGAATGTTTTCAAAGTCGGTGTTGTCATTTTATCTTTACTTTTGTATAATGCAGTTTTTCTCCTCTTCTGACAAGAAGCATTTAGCTTCGAAAGGTCATGGCCAAAAGGGGGTTCTCTCTTATTCCTCTTTTTGTAACCCTTATTGATAACGTAATATGGTTCCTATATAACTTTACTCTTAATCTTCTGAACATATTCTATCGTTGGCTTCTTAACCGACTAGAGCTCTTTTTTAATCACGATAGGTTTGCCTTACTATCGAAAATTTTATTTTTCAGCCTTATTTTATTACTATATATCTAAATAATTATAAAACTCAAATGACCTTGTAACGAGTGATGTAACCCACTTTCCGGTTTACGTAATCCGGTGGCGCATGCGCGCATAAATATTGACCCATAACAACGTAAACAAATAAACACAAATCGCTTCTTTTGCAGATTTTGACATGCGCACTGAAATATTAACGTTATTATTATTATTGTAGTAAAACCAAGTACTACTACTACTACTACTACTACTACTACTACTACTACTCTCTATCCGTCCCTTTTCCTTTCTTCCTTCCTTCTTTTTTATTTTTTGTTTACGTTTCTAGATACAAAATAGTTGTGTGAGAACGGTGAATTTGTTGACACATTCACTAATCTGTTTCAATATTAGTTTTATTTATTTTATTTATTTAGGTTTTATTGTTTTGCTTCAGGTTTTATTTATTATTGTTTTTTTAGATTTTAAGTTTCTATAATTTGGTTGAAGGATGACAATATGGGTTTTTCATTCTTATATTTCTCATCGATAGGTTCATGTGCGTTTTTGCTGCTAAATAACTTTCGTCGGCGTACGATTCGTAGGAAAATCATGTTTAATTTTCGGTTTTTGAGCGATTATTCGGAAAAATAGGTAACTTTACACGAATAGGGAGGATTTTTTTTCCTGTTTGAGTGATTCGTCCGTGATTTTTCATTTTAATATACTTTCATAGAAATGTTTCTGTTATATAAAAAAAAAAACTATTTTCTTTACGTCACAAGTGCCACGCTCATACACGAATTTCATAGCTAATATAACATACTAACCCAACGGGTCACGGGTAGTCTAGTATATATATATATATATATATATATATATATATATATATATATATATATATATATATATATATATATATATATAGTTATGGGAAGTGCTTACGCACGTAAATTTGTGCTCCATTTCCTGAATGGATTCGTCAGATTGGGAGATGTAAATTTTACAATAATTTTCATTCGCAGGTCTATTTATTTTATTGCAATATTCACATATTCACACCATCCTTCATCGGTCATCAGCTTCAATCAATCAATTTTCCGAACCTCTGTTTAAGTTCAGGGGCGCTTGGTTTTTAAATAGATCAAATAAATAATAACCGATCCTAGCTGCAACACGTTCAACAATGCTGACCTAATTTTTTCTTACTCATTCACCCTCTTTCTCTTTATGTATATATATATATATATATATATATATATATATATATATATATATATATATATATATATATCTTATAGCGAGTTGGGAATAATTTTCCCTTTGACCAATTTGGTACCCCCAAATGGGGAGCGGCATGTGTATTATTTTAAAAATATAATTATCCATTGACACATGTTTCGTCAGAGTGGCTGAATCTATCGAAATTTGAAAGCGAGGACCCAATGATAAGAAGCCTAACCCTCTTATATATATATATATATATATATATATATATATATATATATATATATATATATATATATATATATATATTGTGTACAGAAAGTTGTTAGTTGAGACAGATCATTGGTACCGTCGGTTTCAAGCCCGATAATAAGGCCCGTTTAAGGTATCCTTATCAAGCTCTCTTCAGCCAATATTCGTCTATCGACGAAATATAAATACGCTCTTACAGTTTGGATTTTCCTTTTAATTGAGACATCTGCTGGAATTCTTTTTCCAAAAAAAAACTAATCATATATATATATATATATATATATATATATATATATATATATATATATACATATATATATATATATATATATATATATATATATATATATATATAGCCAGTAGAGTTTAGTTTCCTAGAAGTACATCCAATGAAACAACACGTGTCTACCAAAATAGTGCTCAATGAGTGAACAGAGCAGGTATATTAATTTTATTTATACAAACGTTAATGGCTACATATGTGCATACATGTTTCTGTAATCACCCACGTTGGGGGATTACGTCTTCAGGCCAAGAACTACCTTCAAAAGTGACATTTCCACCAAATACATTTTTCTATTTCGTTTATCAAGTTAAAAATACAACCTGGTTGGGAGTCAAAAAAAACAAAAACGGTAAAAGGATGAGTGAGGTCTATGAAGATGATAAACATCTTTTTTTTCTCTTTTCCCCCTCCCCCATCTAACTTAACTTTTGGCTTTTTTATGGCATAGGGTACTTGAGAGTTTCGTTTTCTTGTCTTAGAGTCTGTAAGTTAATAACCTTAGCTATGGTCAACCAAGTACTGACCGGTGCCTTTTTAATCTACCTCCACCCACACATACACGCAACACACACATAACACATCCATACACAGACACTGCCAACACACACATACACACATTAATCCATATATTCAAAAGCGAATCCATGCTGAACACTTTTTGTTTTATTTACTGAAACTAGACAATGATTCTGAAACTACGTAGAAGATAAAGTAAAAGTTACATTAAGGTAAATAAAAAAATATAAATAAATAAAAATAAAATACATAAATAAATAAATAAATAAATAAATAAAAAATATATAAAAAATATATAAAAAATATAATAAAAAATAAATAAAAAATAAATAAATAAGATAAATAAGAATAAAAATAAAATTAAATTAAAACAAATAAACCAACAAAATGTGAATAAATATAAACCCGAAAGTTATCTAAACCCCACATGTACCTATATGCGTGTATCAATACACTTATAAATGTCTAACATTTATCTACACCCGCGCATATATACACACACACATTTCAGACATACAGAGACAAATAATAGTATTTTTCTTTACTTATGTAGCGTGGTAACATCTTCGTATATGCAATATTATGCTACCCGACTACAGACGGGTGTATATATATATATATATATATATATATATATATATGTCTGACCTCATCGGTGGTATACCAAGCAAGGATATTCCCGGTGGAGAACCCAAGGGACGAAAGATTCTACATAGGGAGTACCCAAATGACTTTCAAAAATAGATTCTATGGACATACACGCTCGATGAATAATCAAACATATGAAAAGGACACTTCCTTATCGTTATATTACTGGAAATTAGTTAGAGAAAATAAAACACCTAGTATAGAATGGAATATTATTAGAAGGGCCAATACTTGCCACTCATTGAACTCACCATGTCTATTATGCTTATCAGAAAAACTTGAGATAACTAGGTTTAAAGACCGAGAAAAATTATTGAATATTAAACAAGAAACTGCTATATCCTGCAAACATTTCAGAATACATGCACTTAAGGAACTCTAAATTAGGATAATGGAACTGCTATAAGTACAACTAACCCCCATCAAATAACCCCCCCCACAAAGAGGATGAGTGAGGTCGCAACTATAATCATACCCATATGGGTTACGTAAGTCACTTAATATTCTACTTCATCGAGCAGTTATGGTATTACTAGCCGAAATAAGTACCTGTATGAAGGTATATTTGAACTAAATGAGTAATAGATCGTTTTGAGTGAAGCTCGTAATAATGTATGCATATGGATATTTTTGGGTGTGTACATGTATGGATATATGATCTTTATATACCCGGGTAGGAAAAATAATTTATTAATATAAGAAAAAAAAAAAAAAAAAAAAAAATAGAAGAAATAAATAGATGAAAGAAAGTAAGGAATGAAGGGTGAATGGAAGAGAAAGAAATAAGGGTATTAGAGTGAATAAGCAAAGATGGAGGTAAGTACTACAATATATAAGCTTATATACTAGTTTTGTATAACCTAAATACTCTGATTTCTGTCATATGTTATTATATATTATTATTGTGTCGTGATACATCTTATGTATATCTGCCTTACCATCGAAAGAATCTTTGTTAAATATGAGGATAACCCTATGAACTTCATGCTGAATTCAATATAAATTTTTACGTAGTGTCAATTTTTACGGTAAAAACCTACAACTTAGGAAAGTGTAACAAGCGGATGGGGCCATGAAACATAACTAGACGTGTGGAATTTGATAGAAAAAGTGAATTTATATAGTAGGTGTATTCATGTCTGTTTCTACTTTAGATGTATCATTTGGTGGCACGGTACATGTATGCATGTATATATATATGTCTATATTTGTGTGACTTTGGATATATAAGTGTATTTTACGTATGCATGTATGTTTGTATGTTTGTATATATATATATATATCTGTATCTATGTATCTGTGTGTATGTTTGTATGTGGATGTGTCTCTGTGTCTATTGTATGTAGATATATGTATACACACGTATATTTCTGAACTATTAGAATAGGCTGCCTCGTATAGAATTGTTGTAACAATATAGATTACAAAAATGTATGGATGTCCGAATGTTGTTTATATATATGTTATATATGTATGTATGTGTGGATATGTATATGTATGTCTGTTGTGTGTGTGTTTATATGTATGTATGTGTATATGTATATATATATATATATGTATGTATTTATGTATGTATGCATGTGTGTGTTTGTGTATATATGTGTATGTATGTGTGTGTATATATATATATATATATATATATATATATATATATATATATATATATATATATATATATATATACACCCGTCTGTAGTCGGGTAGCATAATATTGCATATACGAAGATGTTACCACGCTACATAAGTAAAGAAAAATACTATTATTTGTCTCTGTATGTCTGAAATGTGTGTGTGTATATATGCGCGGGTGTAGATAAATGTTAGACATTTATAAGTGTATTGATACACGCATATAGGTACATGTGGGGTTTAGATAACTTTCGGGTTTATATTTATTCACATTTTGTTGGTTTATTTGTTTTAATTTAATTTTATTTTTATTCTTATTTATCTTATTTATTTATTTTTTATTTATTTTTTATTATATTTTTTATATATTTTTTATATATTTTTTATTTATTTATTTATTTATTTATGTATTTTATTTTTATTTATTTATATTTTTTTATTTACCTTAATGTAACTTTTACTTTATCTTCTACGTAGTTTCAGAATCATTGTCTAGTTTCAGTAAATAAAACAAAAAGTGTTCAGCATGGATTCGCTTTTGAATATATGGATTAATGTGTGTATGTGTGTGTTGGCAGTGTCTGTGTATGGATGTGTTATGTGTGTGTTGCGTGTATGTGTGGGTGGAGGTAGATTAAAAAGGCACCGGTCAGTACTTGGTTGACCATAGCTAAGGTTATTAACTTACAGACTCTAAGACAAGAAAACGAAACTCTCAAGTACCCTATGCCATAAAAAAGCCAAAAGTTAAGTTAGATGGGGGAGGGGGAAAAGAGAAAAAAAAGATGTTTATCATCTTCATAGACCTCACTCATCCTTTTACAGTTTTTGTTTTTTTTGACTCCCAACCAGGTTGTATTTTTAACTTGATAAACGAAATAGAAAAATGTATTTGGTGGAAATGTCACTTTTGAAGGTAGTTCTTGGCCTGAAGACGTAATCCCCCAACGTGGGTGATTACAGAAACATGTATGCACATATGTAGCCATTAATGTTTGTATAAATAAAATTAATATATATATATATATATATATATATCATAAAACAGGGACAACATTACAACACATGTAGAAGATAATACATTTCTGATATGTGAATTTAATAGTTTTTATTATAATTTATTTGTTTATTGTAAAGGTATAAAATACACAAATTAATATCAAGATAAGGGTTTTAGGAAAGTTAAAGTTAAGTTCGTTTGTTGCAGCTAGGGTGTTCCATTAATATGTCTGCAAGAAAACGTTAAAATGTGATTGATTACCATCTAAAAATACCTGTGGAAATTGCAGTTATGGAAAGCGAAATTGATTAACGAAATAAAATATTAATAGTTTGAAAACATACACTTTCAAATGTTAAGTCAAAGGAATTAATAAAAGTAAAAGTTAAGTTTCTGAATTTTTTTTTAGATGAGGTGTAACAGTTCTTATTATATCATTATTCAGACTACTGTTCTCATCTTAAGTGTTCTACCCACAACGTTTCGGTCAATATAATCTCTGACCGCATTCACATATATCTTATCGAACTAGGGAATTTTTTCTCTCGAACTCGGGAAATTAGACGGGACCATTTAATCAACTTGGTAGCCCACTTTCGTTCTGTCAGCTATGACCGGGCAGAAATCTTAAGTAATTCGCAATTGTATTTTTAGAATCACCTTCAGTGAGGATTGAACCTTGAAACTCCGGAATTGTACCAAAATATTGGAACCAATAATTTTCTCCTTTATGCGCGAAGCTTGATGACAACTTATAGAGGTCGAAAACAGTCGCGAATCCGGCATATTTCTTTTTACACTCGAACAGAATGTTCGGAAACTAGTTCGTCAAAAGGAAAAAAAAAATGGATTGTAAGAGAAACAAACAAAGGTTGTCTCTGCTCTTCAATATATATATATATATATATATATATATATATATATATATATATATATATATATATATATACACACATATATATATATATATATACATATTAAGCTGAACGTCTGTGTGTGTGTATGTGTGTGTGTGTGTGTGTGTGTGTGTGTGTGTCTGGTCACGAATAGGCTCCTATACGGTTGACTATTATAGAAAACTGATCACATATAATGATAGAAGATGTATCGACACACAGGAATGGATATGTTTGATCTGGCATAATGATGGTTCATTAAAATTGTGGGGTCTGCGTTCGCGCCTGGTCCACAAAGTATGGAAACAAAACATTTAAAAATTAAAAAAAAAAAAACGTTTACAAGCGTTTTTGATATAGATGTACATAAGAATACTTTGATAAATATGTTTTAACTTAAATAGGGATGTTATACTAAAATTGTGGGGTCTGCATTCGCGCCTGGCCTCCATAGAATGGAAATAGGCACAAACTTTAATAAATACTTTTCATATATATCTGCGTAAGTATACTTTGATAATTATGTTTCAGTTCGAAGAAATATGGTATAATAAAATTATGGAGTGTTCGTTCGCGCCTGACCTCCATAGAATGGAAATATGTCACAAATTTCAAAAACGTTTTTTTAATATAGATCCACAGAATATTGTGGTAAGTGTTTCAGTGCCAATAGGTATGGTATAATAAATTATGGGGTTTATCTATTTTATTTTTACTTTCATCATATTTTGTTTCTGTTTTGATACCCCCGAATTCAAAGCTATCTCTTTACAACCCTTCCTTTTAATAATCTATCATACTTTCATAAATCAGAGTCCATTTTCTGTAGGCTGTTTTTGAACCCAGTCAACGACGGGTACTTTTGCTAGTATATATATATATATATATATATATATATATATATATATATATATATATATATATATATATATATGATGACGAGCTGGAAGAGGCTAAAACCGGGGTGGGCATTTGTCCCTAGAGACTGAATCTCTGACTCTGCTTATTGCTCGTTCTCAAGCTTGCGTTGCTCGCAGCACGTGATAAAAAAAAGGTATGTTGACATATACGTGTCCTATGTTGAAACATAGACGTTATGGACATCGATGTGTCACGTGATTCCTGTACATGTAAAACGCGAACTGGCGAACTGCATGAAACTGAAACGAAATACATATATGTGGGTTAATGTCAAAACGTTTTAGTACCTATTAAATGTTTTCATTATTTTATAGATTTTTTTAAATCGAGAGTCACCACTTATCAAGACCCGAAGCCCACTCGAGGATAAGGATTAATGAATATAAGTTGCTAGTGTGGTAATCGTTAATGGTGTAAATTGGGTAGAATTTGTTTATTTATGGGGACGGCTCAACAAGAACTTGCTTATATTGGATTTTAAGGCTATCATGTATTCAACCGGGAAGCAGTCCAGTAGAACAGTTTCACAGGCGGGCAGTTCTGGAAAGAAGCTTTGTTTATAGAATATACGTTTAGATTTAGGCGCAGATCGAGAGTGGGAGGAATCGTATATAGAGGCTGTAGTTAGTCGAGTGTTTTTGTGAATGTTTAGCAAGGGGGGCATAGATCGGAGTTCAGTCGAGCATTTGACATGGAAATAACTATAGAGCAAAGAAATGCTCGCAACGACTCTTCTGTTGGAAAGAGATTGCAAGGGAGCAAGTATTCGTCACGGCTAAATTTGTTTTGCAAAGTCTTTTTTTTTGTCAAGTTAAAAACACTTAACAACAATAGTCACAAAAAGAAAAGAAAAATAATTGTTACATTTATTAAGAAAGTTGTCGCATCTTGGCATTTAAAAAAAAGGAAATGCGACGATAGTTTTACAAGAATTGGAGTTTTTATTAAAGACAACTGTGACGTAACACATAGACGTCGACTGTTGATGTATGGACGTCGATAGATTACTGCAATACTTTTTGCGCCTTTGTCAAGTTCGAAATTATTCTATGTTGTTTGAATACGTTTTGTTTAATATGTTGTTTTAATATGTTTTGTTTAATATGTTGTCTTAATATGTTTTGTTTAATATGTTGTTTTAATATGTTTTGTTTAATATGTTGTTTTAATACGTTTTGTTTAATATGTTGTTTTAATGTTTTGTTTAATATGTTGTTTTAATATGCTTTGTTTAATATGTTGTTTTAATATGTTTTGTTTAATATGTTGTTTTTGTTTAATATGTTGTTTTAATACGTTTTGTTTAATATGTAGTTTTATTATGTTTTGCTTAATATGTGGTTTTAATATGTTTTGTTTAATATGTTGTTTTAATATGTTTTGTTTAATATGTTGTTTTAATATATTTTGTTTAATATGTTGTTTTATCATGTTTTGTTTAATATGTTGTTTTAATATATTTTGTTTAATATGTTGTTTTATCATGTTTTGTTTAATATGTTGTTTTAATATATTTTGTTTAATATGTTGTTTTATCATGTTTTGTTTAATATGTTGTTTTAATATGTTTTGTTTAACATGTTGTTTTAATATGTTTTGCTTAATATGCTGTTTTAATATGTTTTGTTTCATATGTTGTTTTAATAGGTTTTGCTTAATATGTTGTTTTAATATGTTTTGTTTAATATGTTGTTTTAATATGTTTTGTTTAATATGTGTGTTTTAATACGTTTTGTTTAATATGCTGTTTTAATATGTTTTGTTTAATATGCTGTTTTAATATGTTTTGTTTAATATGTTGTTTTAATATGTTTTGTTTAATATGCTGTTTTAATACTTTTTGTTTAATATGCTGTTTTAATATGTTTTGTTTAATATGTTGTTTTAATATGTTTTGTTTAATATGTTGTTTTAATATGTTTTGTTTAATATGTTGTTTTAATACGTTTTGTTTAATATGCTGTTTTAATATGTTTTGCTTAATATGTTGTTTTAATATGTTTTGTTTAATATGTTGTTTTAATACGTTTTGTTTAATATGTTGTTTTAATATGTTTTGTTTAATCTGTTGTTTAAATATGTTTTGTTTAATATGTTGTTTTAATATATTTTGTTTAATATGTTGTTTTAATATGTTTTGTTTAATATGTTGTTTTTATATGTTTTGTTTAATATTTTGTTTTAATATGTTTTGTTTAATATTTTGTTTCAATATGTTTTGTTTAATATGTTGTTTTAATATGTTTTGTTTAATATTTTGTTTTAATATGTTTTGTTTAATATGTTGTTTTAATATATTTTGTTTAATATGGCGTTTTAATATGTTTTGTTTAATATGTTGTTTTATTATGTTTTGTTTAATATGTTGTTTTAATACGTTTTGTTTAATATTTTGTTTTATTATGTTTTGTTTAATATGTTGTTTTAATATGTTTTGTTTAATATGTTGTTTTAATATGTTTTGTTTAATATGTTGTTTTAATACGTTTTGTTGAATATGTTGTTTTATTATGTTTTGTTTTATATGTTGTTTTAATATGTTTTGTTTAATATGTTGTTGTAATGTTTTGTTTAATATGTTGTTTTAATACGTTTTGTTTAATATGTTGTTTTAATATGTTTTGTTTAATATGTTGTTTTATTATGTTTTGTTTAATATGTTGTTTTAATACGTTTTGTTTAATATTTTGTTTTATTATGTTTTGTTTAATATGTTGTTTTAATATGTTTTGTTTAATATGTTGTTTTAATATGTTTTGTTTAATATGTTGTTTTAATACGTTTTGTTGAATATGTTGTTTTATTATGTTTTGTTTTATATGTTGTTTTAATATGTTTTGTTTAATATGTTGTTGTAATGTTTTGTTTAATATGTTGTTTTAATACGTTTTGTTTAATATGTTGTTTTAATATGTTTTGTTTAATATTTTCTTTTAATATGTTTTGTTTAATATGTTGTTTTATTATGTTGGGTTTAATATGTTGTTTTAATATGTTTTGTTTAATATGTTGTTTTAATATGTTTTGTTTAATATTTTGTTTTATTATGTTGCGTTTAATATGTTGTTTTAATATGTTTTGTTTAATATGTTGTTTTAATATGTTTTGTTTAATATGTTGTTTTAATATGTTTTGTTTAATATGTTGTTTGATTATGTTGTGTTTAATATGTTGTTTAATATGTTTTGTTTAATATGTTGTTTTAATATGTTTTGTTTAATATGTTGTTTTAATACGTTTTGTTTAATATGTTGTTTTAATATGTTTTGTTTAATATGTTGTTTTAATATGTTTTGTTTAATATGTTGTTTTAATACGTTTTGTTTAATATGTTGTTTAATATGTTTTGTTTAATATGTTGTTTTATTATGTTGTGTTTAATATCTTGTTTTATTATGTTGTGTTTAATATGTTGTTTTAATATGTTTTGTTTAATATGTTGTTTTAATACGTTTTGTTTAATATGTTGTTTTAATATGTTTTGCTTAATATCTTGTTTTAATATGTTTTGTTTAACCTTAATATGTTGTTTTAATATGTTTTGTGTAACCTCAGCATGAATAACCTTCTTAGTGACACACAATATGGTTTCCGCTCTGCAAGATCTACCGCAGATGTGCTGACGGTTATATCCCACAGGATTAGTGAATCTCTTGACAAAGGCTTCCTTTTTAGGGCAATTGCTCTCGACATATCAAAGGCCTTCGACAAGGTATGGCATAAGGGTCTACTTCACAAGATTTCCAGCTACGGTATAACTGGAAATGTTTTCTCAATCATTAAATCATTTCTCTCTGATAGTCTCATAAGAGTAGTGGTAGATGGACAAAAATCGGAGGCCTGCAATATAAATGCTGGAGTCCCTCATGGGTCAATCCTGAGCCCAACTCTCTTCCTGATCTACATCAATGACCTCCCTAAACACATACGTAAATCATTCGTTGACATCTATGCTGATGACACGACCATCTACGGCAACACATCAAAGGCTGTAAATGACAAAGTTCTCTCTGATTGTCTCTCCTCTGATCTCGAGCGCGTGGTTCAGTGGGGGAAGATGTGGCTGGTTACTTTTAATGCATCCAAAACCAAACTGCTATCCTTACATCATCAACGCTCTGATCCCCATCTGGCATCAATTGTGATGGATCGCTCTCGTCTTGGTGAGGCCCCGTGTTTTGACAAGCTTCTGGGTTTGACCTTTACTCCTGATCTGAAATGGAACACGTACATCAAGTCTGTTGCCAAGGTCGCTGGAAAGATGGTGGGATCCTTCTACCGCTCCAGAAGATATCTCACTACGGATGCCATTCTCTATCTATATAAAAGCCAAGTACGTCCAAGGATGGAATACTGTTGCCATATCTGTGCAGGAGCTGCTAAAAACAGCCTATCCTGCCTTGACAGAGTACAAAATAGACTTCGTGGCTTAGTGGGGGATGCCCTTTTCTCTACCCTGCAACCTCTCTCCCACAGAAGAGACGTTGCGAGCCTGTCCTTGTTTTATCGTTATTTCCATGGCAGATGCTCGTCTGAACTCCAATCTCTGGTCCCCCCTCGCCAATCTTTCACGAAAAACACCCGTCTAGCTGAATCCACTGTGAAAAATTTCCCCCACTCTATATCTGTGCCTAAATCAAAACGCAGATTCCATGAACAAAGCTTCTTTCTTAGAACTGCACGCCTGTGGAACTCTGTTCCGTCTGCCTGCTTCCCTCCGGACTACAACTTGGATGTCTTCAAGTCCAATGTTAACAAATTCCTAATGAACCGCCCCCTTAAGTAAACATTTCAGCAAATCTCCTCACTAACGTAATGTACTTGCAATAACCCTTATCCCTGAGTGGCTTCCGGGCCTTGATAAGTGGTGATCACTGTGTAAAAAAAAAAATGTTGTTTTTATGTTTTGTTCAATATTTTGTTTTACTATGTTTTGTTTAATATTTTGTTTTAATATGTTTTGTTTAATATTTTGTTGTAATGTTTTGTTTAATATGCTGTTTTAATACGTTTTGTTTAATATGATGTATTAATATGTTTTATTTAATATATTATTTTAATACGTTTTGTTTAATATTTTGTTTTAATGTTTTGTTTAATATATTGTTTTAATGTTTTGTTTAAGATGTTGTTTTAATGTTTTGTTTAATATGCTGTTTTAATATGTTTTTAATATATTGTTTTAATATGTTTTGTTTAATATATTGTTTTAATATGTTTTGTTTAATATGTTGTTTTAATACGTTTTGTTTAATATGTTGTTTTTATATGTTGTGTTTAATATGTTGTTTTAATATGTTTTGTTTAATACGTTGTTTTAATATGTTTTGTTTAATATGTTGTTTTAATATATTTTGTTTAATATGTTGTTTTAATATGTTTTGTTTAATATGTTGTTTTAATATTTTTTGTTTAATATGTTGTTTTTATATGTTTTGTTTAATATGTTGTTTTATTATGTTGTGTTTAATATGTTGTTTTAATATGTTTTGTTTAATATGTTTTTTTATTATGTTGTGTTTAATATGTTGTTTTTGTTTAATATGTTGTTTTATTACGCTTTGTTTAATATGTTGTTTTATTATGTTTTGTTTAATATTTTGTTTTAATATGTTTTGTTTAATATGCCGTTTCAATATGTTTTGTTTAATATGATGTATTAATATGTTTTATTTAATATATTATTTTTATACGTTTTGTTTAATATTTTGTTTTAATGTTTTGTTTAATATATTGTTATTATGTTTTGTTTAAGATGTTGTTTTAATGTTTTGTTTAATATGCTGTTTTAATATGTTTTTTAATATATTGTTTTAATGTTTTGTTTAATATGCCGTTTTAATATGTTTTGTTTAATATATTGTTTTAATATGTTTTGTTTAATATGTTGTTTCAATATGTTTTGCTTAATATGTTGTTTTAATATGTTTTGCTTAATGCGTTGTTTTACTATGTTTTGTTTAATATGTTGTTTTCATATGTTTTGTTTAATATGTTGTTTTCATATGTTTTGTGTAATATATTGTTTTAATAGGTTTAGTTTAATATATTGCTTTAATATGTTTTTCTTACTATGTCGTTTTAATATGTTTTGTTTAATATGATGTTTTATATGTTTTACTTAATATATTGTTTTAATATGTTTTGATTAATATGATGTTTTATATGTTTTGCTTAATATCTTGTTTTAATATGTTTTGCTTAATATGATGTTTTATATTTTAATATTAATTATAATCAAGAATTCATCACAGCTACATTTTCTTTTCATATTTTTTCGTTTCAGTTGCGTGCAGTTCGTCAGAGCGCGTTTCACATAAACATGGGTCATGGGACACATCGGTGGCCATCGACGTCTATGTTTCGACATAGGACACCTATTGTCAGTATAAGCTAAAATAGGTCAAACGTTACGTCACAATATGTAATCACACGTTGTCTGGTTCACAAATACTTTTTCATCAATCAATCGCTAAGCCATGCAAACGAGCAGCAAGAATGACAGAACGCATAGTTACTAATTGTCAAAATAATTTTATTACCGTACGGGATTTAATTCTATGGAATTTCAATAAAACAAACTCAAGAAGCCAAAGGGGAATATAAACACGACGACAACTATATTATACGAACAAAGCTAAAACGGAAAATAATCGGGCATAGATGGCATCACACAGTTATAAACATTTTACAAACAGTGGGTGGAGGCACAACTGGGTTAAAAGGAATATATACTTAAGAAACAATAATAAATCCAAAAATATATGGAGTCATAGAGTCCTCTGCGAATAATCGGAAGATAGAATCATGGTCTGTTATTTTCCTATCTTTTTTGCTTTTTTTAGTTTCCTCCCCTTCTCTTTCTCTCTCTTCTCTCTCTCACACAAACACACACACACACTCTCTCTCCCTCTCTCTCTCTCTCTCTGTATATATATATATATATATATATATATATATATATATATATATATATATATATATATATGTATGCATTTTTCTCCTCTTCATTTACTTTTCTCTACGGTCCTTTCTCGTCACGAATTCTCGACTCAGAGATGGCAGGTCACTAATTCACTTTTCTCTTTTTGTAAATCCTTTTTCCTCCGGGCATGGGCTCCGAGTTGGTTTTAAAACTAGTACTACGTCAGCTCAAGAAAAAGTATCGTTACATTATGGCGACAGCGTAGTACTTTGCTGCAGAATGAACTGAAACATAGTGTCTCATAGCACCCATCTTTGATTAATCACAACATATGAAAACTCGGGAATAATAGTCGCTCCTTTTGTTATCTCTGTGTAGGTGACTTGGGCGACTGGCATGCGGGTTGATATGCCATCGGCTCTTACTATCGCCTAGCTGAACGGTGCATGGTGTTTCATGTGTATGGCAAGAGCTCCAGCCGAGTGTGGAATAATTTAGAAAAAAACTTTGTCCGCACGTGGTCGTATTTTCGAGCTACAACATTTCTGCCCGCCTGTTTACATCAGCAATCAACAACCTTCTTTCCGTGGATTGTGCTGATCGTTTTATCTGTTACTAGTGACTCGGCATTTATTTTACTTTTGAAGAGAGATGATGGAAAGCGGTTGATCATGATTTGGAGAGTACTGCTTAGCTACTGGCAGAGAGATGAAGGTGGTCGGCCTGTTCGTGGCTTCTTCTTCGGCTACATTTACACTATGGCACAGCTATAGTACTCATTACAATATATATATATATATATATATATATATATATATATGTTGTTTTTAAAATATAATTATCAACTGACACGTGTGTCGTCGTCTACAAATCATCAGAGTGGCTTAATCTAGCGAGATTCAAAATCAGGACCCCACGGGAAGGAGCCTAACCCCTTACCGCTCGTCCACCTCGCACGAATGTTTGGATATATCGCGATTTACTTAGATGTTATTTGGTTTTGTTTTTGCGATACATTTGAAATAAATTCAATTATTTACGAAAGTGCACATGTATGTACATATATATATAACTATATATATACTACTTTATATATATATATATATGAATATAAATATATATATGTATATATATGCATATATATATACATATATATATAAATATATGTATATATATATATGCATATATATATATATATATATATAAACAGTGACAAGTAGTAAGATTTCTAAATTAGTTTTAAGACTACAAAGTTTATATTAAAATTATCAGTGTAATAAAATGCTTAGTAAAATTGCCGAGTTCGACAGAAATATTCGTGAAGTCGACAACATACACCTGAAAAAGGGTCGGAGGTTATATAGACCGAAATGTAGGAATAACACTCAAGATGAACCAGTTGTCCGAATATTTCAAATAATATGAGTCTTCTTAGATTTTATAACGGATGTTTTCGAAAGCATAATAAAATCTACGGGTAAGAAACTCCCTATTAATAGGACATATCGCAAGTATTATATGTTTAGGAAAGAGGTCTAGTAAACAACAATCATAGACGTTTTGTTTGAAGCAGTTTCAGATCTATAATATGATAAACGCGGTGTAATATCCGGGACGGGTCTAAGCGAAATACGGTCCTTGATGTCGGACTGAATATATCTTCTCTAGCGTGTAGTTATACGTCAATTTAGTATTTATGAAAGTAATAATAATAGAACTTAAAACTAATAAATTTTATTGTTTGTTTCATGTAAAATAATGATGTCTGATGGAAGCAAATGAGAATGCGTATTTTATATTTGAGCATCTTACTGTTTACAATTGGTAATGTTAAATTGATGTATATTACAAAATATTTTAACATGATAATTCCAATTAGTAACTGACATAGAGATATATTTTACGTTGATCTATATGATATTACTAATCAAAATTAACTGTTCATCGAATTAAACATTATAAAAAAGAAATCGATTGAAAATATTAATATTTTTTTTTATCAAAATAAAAAACAATATATGCAACACATTACATATTTAGCATACTTTTTACATAGTTTTAATTAGTAAAGCTATACCGACCAATCAATTAAGGGAAATTTAGTTCATTATTATTATTATTATTATTATTATTATTATTATTATTATTATTATTATTATTATTATTGGCTCAAACGAAGCTTTCCAACAGGTCTTCAGAGATCTTTCCCTGAAGGTAGTCTGTGGTGTTCATTGGAAGCTGAGTGACAACAAGTCTCCCCAGGTTTCCATTACTCTCCACCTCCTTCGATAACATTTGCAAATAAATTTGAATTATCGCAACAGCTGCTTGCCATTGGCAGTAGCTATTGGTCTTTGCTGGGATTTAAGTGGCAATAAGCCTCTCCACAATAATAAAAATGGAAAAATATGTTTCCTTTAATTTACTGTTTGGCGTTTCACAGAATTTACTATGAATAAAAGATTAATGAAATGCATAGACTTCTCAATACACACTCCTACTATCTTTTTACATTTATATTCTCTTTTATTCTCTTAGTATTAGTAAAGCTAAGAGCTTGTTTATGTTCATACATTCATATACGTGCAGTATATATATATATATATATATATATATATATATATATATATATATATATATATATATATATATCTCAGCAGCCGTATAGCACAATTGTTAGAAGCTCCGACTGTCGTTTGGACGATCGGGTTTTGATCCTAGCTTGAGGTAGTAGCTTGTCTAGCCACACTGATGAGCTGTGAAACAGCGCAACAGTACTGTATGTGCATGACTATAATGCTCCCTATCTTAGGTTGAGCATTTGGAAAGTGATATACAAATTACCATTAGCGTATGAAGCAATGCTCTTTGTGTAAAGAAATTGAGCTTAATTATTTGGATAATGTTAAAACATTGTTAATTCACTGCCCGCATAGCAGCAGCCGTATAACACAATGGTTAGAAGCTCCGACTGTCTAGCAATGATGATGAGACTGATGAGCTGTAAAAAAGCGAAACAGTTCTGTATGTGGACGACTATACATATATATATGTGTGTGCGTGTATATGTATGTGTGTGTGCGTGTGTGTGTGTCTGTGCGTATGTGTATATTTCTTAGATAAAACCTCATATATGGATATATATATATATATATATATATATATATATATATATATATATATATATATATAGGTTTGCGTGTGTATTGACTCATTGCCATTTCTCGTTTGATTGTGCTTAATGTGAACAGGGATTACCTCATCTGGACATTAATTCCCTGGGGACAATCAGAACTAAAATGAAATGTGTATAGCAACCAATTCAGGAGAATCGTAGCCATTTTCTAAAATATTTAATCTCAGACAGATCCAACCAATGTTAACGCTTAATATAAACGATTATTGCTGTATTCAACTGTTTACTTTATTTTTGTACCTCGAAATTAAATCTACTAAACACCACGTTTAAGTCGTGTATATATATATATATATATATATATATATATATATATATATATATATATATATATATATATATATATATATATATACAGAGTCCTGGTCAAAATCATAAGACTACTTAAGAAAGTAAGCGTTTACGCATATTATCGAATTTTTAATAAAAAAAATGTTTCAAACCGTTGCCAAACGGGAAAATATGATGGAAAAAAATAAAATCTGCCTCATTCAAAACCATAACCCTGATCTAATAATATATATATATATATATATATATATATATATATATATATATAAAACATTCACCTGATAATGATAAGACCACTGATAATTTATCTAACAAAAGGCAATTATAAATTACTAAAAAGGGTCCCAGTATTTAGTATAGCCTCCATTATTACGAATTACTTCAAAAATTCTCTTCGGCATGTTTTTTATCAGTTACGAAGGAATTTTATCCAATGTACTGAAAACTGAATCAGAAAGTTCCTTTATCGAATATACTGGGTTTCATCCTTGAATACCTTTTTTGCCATCCATCCCCAAAGATTTTCAATGGGATTGAGGTCCGGAGAACATGCTGGATGATCTAACAATTCTATATTATTTGAAGAAAAGTATTCTCGTGCTTGTCGAGAAGTGTGTATCGCAGCGTTGTCTTGCTGGAAAATCCAAGTTCTTCCACACAGACGTCGACCTTCAGTCCTGATAGAAACATTTTCAAGCATTGAAATGCACTTCAATGATGTTTGCCGGCCTTTCACTACTTGTAACTTTAGGGTCCCAGCTGACGATAAAGCACCCCAGATCATTAAAGACCCTCCACCACTATGCCGAGTTGAAAAAGTCTCTTTGGGCACATTTTTATCATGCCAATAGTGTTGAAATCAATCTGGACCATCTAGATTAAACTTTTTCTCATTGGAGAAAATTACATTTACCCACTTCTCTTCATCCCAAGTCTGGTATTTGGCGGCCTATTTAAGTCGGTTAGTTTTGTGCTGTTCAAGAAGACGTGGTTTCTGCATGATGGAAACCCTTCATTTTCAGATGCCTTCTGATAGTTTTAGGACTACATTCTGCTGCTGATTGGCTTTTTAATCGACTTGACCTCATACTGGAGTTTTTTTTTAAACTTCTGATACGGCGATCCAATGATGGGGTTATTTTTTTATTTTTGGTCGACCTAGACTCTTTTTGTGCCCATATTGATCTGGATTTCTTAAAAAATTAGTGATGACTGTTTTTCTACGATTCACTTCGTTTGCAATGGACCTATGGGAGAGTCCACCCCTATTAAGCTAAAAGATCCTTCCTCTCTCAAACTTTGATAATGGTTTCCCTTTTGCCATTTATAATTCAGTAAGATGCTTTTTATCCACTAACAAGTTGCTTTTAGTAACATAGAAAGCTTTTCGTATTCATTTTTTCCAAACTAGCCGATTTTATTAAAGTGGTCTTATCATTTTGACCAGGTGAAAATGTTTGTTTTTTAAAAAATAATTATTAGATCAAGGTTAAGGTTTCGAATGAAGCAGATTTCATTTTTTTCCCATCATATTTTCCCTTTTGGCAATGGTTTCAACCATTTGTTTATTAAAAATTCGATATTATGCGTAAACGCTTACTTTCTTAAGTGGTATTATGATTTTGACCAGGACTATATATATATATATATATATATATATATATATATATATATATATATATATATATATATAAGTAGCAGCGTGCGTATTAGTGTGTGTAAACAACTATCCTACAGCTCACAGCAGTAGATCGAACATAACAAAACCTGGCATGATGATGGCCCTTCATCTTGGGATGTTGCAAACCATTTTTAACGATTAGGTCAAAGGTCAAGTTCATAGGTTATGTATATATACTGTCCTATGGCCCACACCAATAGACCAATCATGGTCAAACCTGGCATGATGATGTCTTCCACCTAGGGCTGGAAGATAGTATTTTCCAATGAACAGGTCAAGGTCACGGCCCAAATCACTGGATGGTCATGACCAAGCCTGACATGATTATGCTCTCCGACCTAGGGATGATATGCACTATTTTCCAAGGTAAATTTCATAGGTTTAGATCGGGACTTTGCTGTACGCTCGGATACCCGCAAAGTCCCGCGTGGAGCGCGGATATCTTTGTTAGTATATATATATATATATATATATATATATATATATATATATATATATTGCTAGTATATATATATATATATATATATATATATATATATATATTGCTAGTAATATATATATATATATATATATTAATGAAAACAAAGGGATGTAGTGTTTACCTGATATACGCAATGGTAATCTTCAAACTTATATAAATGATAGTATTTATATATAGAAAATGTAATCCCAACCGAATTAAAAAAGCTCAATACGCAATAGAGAGTAGAGCTTATTATAAGAGAAAGAAAATTAAAACTGTAAGTTGAACTTTACAATCAAAATTTATTGTTCGACTGAATACTCAAAAAAAAAAAACAATTTACAAAGTCCTTATTCCGCGGAGTTTTAAAGAATGCTATTCTTATTATTCTTCACATCAGAGGACATAAAGAAATCAGCGAATTATATTTGTAGCAATGCTAGAATTTACTAGCAATTTGCATTAAGTGAAACTGCAATTTATTGTAGTTATAAATTGCCAAATAAAAAGATGAAAAAATATTGGATATTTTATATATTCTTTGAAACTCCGCGAAATAAGGACTTTGTAAATTGTTTTTTTTTTTTAGTATTCAGTCGAACAATAAATTTTGATCGTAAAGTTCAACTATAATTTTAATTTTCTTTCTCATATATATATATATATATATATATATATATATATATATATATATATATATATTAAGCTGATGTGTGTGTGTGTGTGGTCACGATTAAGCTCCTATATGGTTGACTAGTTTAAAAAACTGATTGCATATAATGATAGATGTATTGAGACACAGGAATCGGTATGCTTGATTTGGCAGATTAAAATTGTGGGGTCTACATTCGCGCCTGGTCCACAAAGTATGGAAATAAAAAATTTAAAAATTAAAAAAAAAAAAACGTTTACAAGTGTTTTTGATATAGATGTACATAAGAATACTTTGCTAAGTATGTTTTAACTTAAATAGGGATGATATAATAAAATTGTGGGTCGGCGTTCACGCCTGGCCTCCATAGAATGGAAATAGGCACAAACTTTAATAAAGACTTTTCATATCTATCTACGTAAGTATACTTTGATAATTATGTTTCAGTTTGAAGAAATATGGTATAACAAAATTATGGGGTGTTCGTTCGCGCCTGACCTCCATAGAATGGAAACATGCCACAAAGTTTAACAAGTTTTTTTTAATATAGATCCACAGAATATTGTGATAAGTGTTTAATCGTAATTTTTAATCAATTCGATTGATTACCTGCTCTAGTTGGGGATTTATCACGGTGCACCGGGAGGAAGCTTCAAATACCTTCCGCAGTGACTTTGTCCACAGTATATTGTAGTCTACACTGCACTATAGAGAACCTGCTGTTGACTTTATAAAATTATTTTCATATATAACGACTTGAATTAAGCTTTAAAATGCAAATATCAAATAACATGTTTCAACTGTGCTCTAAACAGAAACATTTACTTCAAACGCGTCCCTGTCATATCAAAGAACCTCCTTTCTGGCCTTTCTGCTTGTTCGGTGATAATTGCTTGAATTTAATTTTAAAATGAAAAAGTCATGTATCATGGTTCAGTTAAGCTTTAAACAGAAACATTCATTAAGAACGCGCCACTATCATATCAAAGAACCTACTATTGATTTTATATGCAGGGCTTTTCTGCTTATGTGGTAAGAAACCTTCTCAAGTGCACTTGTGATAATAGGTTTTTGAGGTGTAAATTTTGGTCAAAATCGTCTGTTCCGTTTTTCATTGGAGTTTTTCAATTATCGATTATCGATACTTATCGAAGACATTCCGGTACAAAACCTATCTCAGAACACCAAATATGTAAAGTAAACTTCAGAAAATCAGTCCAGCCGTTTCAGAATCTATAGAGATCTCAGTCACTCACACACGTTAATTTTATATAATAGTAAATATATATATATATATATATATATATATATATATATATATATATATAGTCATCAACATACAGTACCGTTTCGCTGTATCAAATCTCATCAGTGAGGCTAGACAAACAACTACCACAAGTCAGGTTGGAAACTCGACCGTCTGGATGGCAGTCGTCGGTTCTAACCGTTACACGGGCACGTGAATTGAAGTGGTATTGTCTGTATGTCTATATGTCTGTATGTCAAAGGAACGGTATCTACAAAACTCTTCCGTCAACTGTTTGTCTACAGAGTTAAAACTTAATATATAGAGAATTTGAACATGTGGGACAAGTAAGGTTTGGTATTTAACCGGTTAAAAAAAACTCAGTTGAACATTGAGCTAGAGGTAGCGGTTTCGATCCCACACAAAGCCGGTCAGAGGATTTGTTGACCAAACCGTGGTAAGATGACAACAGCTATTGAAGCTAGCAATTACTGTGGATGCAGTTTGAGGATTCGACATTTCTATCCCGCCGCAGTTAACCTGACGAAGGCCAGAAGGATAATTAGCAGAAACGTCGTGAAAACAACAACTAGTGTTCTCGTCCATTTAACGATAGTTCAAATGGAATGACTAAGACTGGTAAGTAATGTTTCTGTTTCGATTCTAGCTGATGGCACAAGACATATTTATTATTTACTAGCAGTTCCGCCCGGCTTTGCTCGGGCCCTATGTATTGTTCATAACCTTATGTGCAAATGTATATATTAAAAAGTGTGCATATGTACGGTAATGCCTTTCTATATAATAGGCTTCCTTAACTATCATAGGGAAAAGTTTGTAGAGACCGAAGACTTAAACTTTTTAAAACTTTGACCCCAATTTTTACCCCTTTACATTTATTGTTTGGGATCAAATTAAAATAAAAATTTAATCTATGTCCAAGTAACCTAAATCTAAAATTTCAAGTATTTAGACCTAAAATTGGCGGAGGAGTTTGGTAGAGTCTGCAAAGATCAACTTTGACCTCTTGGTAGCCAAATTTTCGCTTAAAAACTGATTAAAAAGTTTGCTGCATGTCTGAATACCCTTTATGTAAAATTTCAAATGTTTAGCCCTAAAATTGGCTGAATTGTTTGGTAGAGACTGCAAAGGTAAAATCTTTTAAACTTTGATACGTTGGAAGCAAAAAATTATTAAAAACCTTGCCCTATGTCTGAAAATACTTTATGTTAAATTTCACATGTTTAGACAAAAAATTGGCTGATTAATTTAGTAGAGATCGCAGAGGTCAATGTTTAAAAAGCTTTGACCCCAATTATGACCTCTTAACATTTATTGTTTTGGCTCAAATCAAATTATAAAGTTAGATCCATGTCCAAGTAACCTACATCTAAAATTCCAAGTGTTTAGACCCAAAATTGGCGGATTAGTTTGGTAGAGTTCTCAAAGGTCAAATCGTTTAACTTTGACCCTATAGCAGCCACATTTCTGACCAAAACCGGTTAAAAAGACTTCCCCAAATCTCAGTATACCTTATGTCAAATCTCGAGTCTGTAGACCGAAAATTGTCAGAGTTATTTTGTAGGGAAGTGTACAAAGACAGACAGAAATTTTCACTTTTATAGATATATAAATTTTACTTTTGAAATCACTTCTATATATAGGTAAAATATAAATATAAATAGAGATTTCTCTCTATATTAATACGTACAAAATCTGCATGAATTGAAATATTATATTAAAGGTCCCGAGAATTTACAACCGGGAATCGTCATGTGACCTTTTTTTTTTTACACAGTGATCACCACTTATCAAGGCCCGGAAGCCACTCAGGGATAAGGGTTATTGCTAGTATATATAAAAGTAATCTTTTCTCGTCTAATATATTTTCTTATCTTTTAATGCATCATATTTGTATGCATGTTTCTATTTTTCATGTTTCGGTGTATTTTCATTTGTTTATTTAAAATACAATTTATATTTTTATATTTGGTGTATTTTTGCATATTTTAATGAATTTTTATTTTTTTATTTTTTCACGGAATTTTTAGTTTTTATGTTTTACTGTATGTTTTGTTTGTTTTGATGAATTTTTATGTTTTGATGTGTTTTCTGTTTTAATGCGTTTTATTTGTTTTAATATATTTTCATATTTTTTGTATTAATAAATTTTATGTGTTGATGTATATCTTTTTAAATTTTTTATGTTTTAATGTGTTTTTATGTTGTCGTTTTTTTAATTTTTTATGTTTTAATGTGCTTTTAATTTTTTATTATTTTAATGTTTTTTAAAACTTTTTATGTTTTACTTTTTTAGTTTTAATGTTTTAATATGTTTATTATTTCTTATGTTTTAATGTGTTATTTAATATTAATATTTAAATATAATTTTTATGTTATCTTTTAATGTATTTTTATTTTTAAAGTTTTTATGTATTTTTGAAATTTTTATGTTTTAATGAGTTCTTTATCTTATCTTTATTCTTATTTTTCACGTGTTTTCAATTTTATATTCTTTTATGTCTTACGTTTTTAAATTTTAATGTTTTAAGGTATTTTTTTTATTTAACTGCTTTAATGGCTTATTTTATCTATCCTTAAATATATTTTTTTATTTTTGTCTTTTAATATATTTGTTATTTTATGTGTTAATGTGATTTTTATATTTATTTTTTATGCTAGCATACTACTACTACTACTACTACTACCACTACTACTACTGCTACTACTACTACTGCTACTACTACTACTACTACTACTAATAATAATAATAATTATTATTATTATTAGTATTATTAATATTATTATTATTATTATTTGTTTTAATGGGTTATTTTTGTTTAAATATATTTTATCTTTTTATGTACTTTTTGTTTTGTATATTTTAATGTATGCTTTTATTCTATAAAAGTACTTGTTACATAGGGCTGCAATATTTCGATGAGGGGACAGCGGTGAAGCTTGCTAGATAGTGCGGGATCTTTTAGGTGGAGACTCTTCTTTAGCACGTGTCTAAAAGAGAAAAGTACAAGTATTTATAATACTTAGGTAAGAATAAAGATTGGAGTGGATTAGAGTAATTATTTGGGTTATGAGTATATTAAAATGCAGAATAAACGCCACCCTGAAACGCATCGCGGAATATTGTCATGTTTATATGAAAGTAAACATTAGAATCGTTCGTTTTTGTAAATACTTAATGACATGAATTAGTTTAAGTAACTAATAAAACGTTTTTATTATTGCTACTACTAATGTGTTATTTGAGATGTAGTGTCCATGTTTACATATTGACGTACAAAATAAAAATGCATAAATGTCTTTGTACGCATATCATCTGCGCATACTTTATCCTAAATAAAAATAAATAATTATATTTTAGACCAATCAGAAAACTTTCTGAATTTATTCTTTCGTGAGCTACTCTAACCCTCTAAAAGCCAGATTTTTCCTCAATAAACCAGCGGAACCTAGTCCGCCCGAATCTGCGGATTGGTGTCGCTAGCACCTTTCTGTGGATGCTCATATGTGCAACATTTCCTCAACTCACGCAAACAAACATTAACGAACTCACACACACACACACACACACACACACACACACACACACACACACACACACACACACACACACACACACACACACACACACACAACTCATCGACATTATCGTCCATCAATCTGTTAAACCTTTTTCAGGAAAATATTCCAATCTTTTTCATTGAATCCCAATTATAATACGAAAACAAATGAACACTGGCTCTTATAAACAACTTTCAATGAATTAATTTATTTGAGCGGATAAGTTTTGTATACGATTTTCCTGGACCCCTTAAACTCACGGCTCTTAATCGATCCAGTTTCTTCCAATGTCTCAGCTAATCGACCCAAATTGTTTTTACAAGAACTTTAAAAATATTCCTATTGCTGTAAACCTTTCATTTTAAACATATATAAAACATCCCCCTCCTTACAAAACACCCTGAAGTATAACTTCAAAACCGGCGTAAACACATCTCTAAGAACCAATGACTAGCCTCCCCACAGAAGGTTGGTAGGGCGTTTTTTTTTCTTTTCTTTAATTAATAGTTTGTTTACATCATCCAATATTGCAATTATATATTTTTTTGGTCTCCTGACAAAAGGAGGGTGGACCTGTAAATTAACCCTTGCTGTTCGTCTGTTCGTCTGTCCGCACTTTTATCAATAACTACGCTTTGGAATTTTTTGAAATTTTGCACAAACATTAAATATGATATGAGTAAAAAAGTAACAGAACACATTTTTCGGGAAAACTCCGGTTGCCCCTCCCCCCAGAGGTGCTTTTCGGATTAAAATGACAAAAATTGACACTTTTGTGCTTATTAAATAAATTGATGCCTTGGATCTTTATAAATCTTTCTGAGAAGTTTTAACTCACTGATTTCTGTATAATTTTGTTTGTCTATATTTCGCGATAACTCTTCTTGGGTGTGCTTCAAGGGTTCTTTTAGGGCTGATAAAAACACTCCATTTTGGTACTAGTTTACCATATTTGTCCAAAAATTTCTGTGTATGTCTATTTATCAGTTTTGCATGGTGCTGAAGTCCAATTTAAATATGTTAAGGCCCTGGGGATTTAGGGAGCTAAATGGGGACGGGGGCAAATGATGAATTTAGTCATTTCTTTTTCTGCATGGTGCAGAACTCAAATTTAGATATGTTAAGGCCTAAAACTGCACCGTTTGTCAATTTTCACCAGGATTTGAGTCCCCTGAGCACTTTTGGGGCTAAATGGGGGGGTGTAACTGCTGAAATTAGTCATTTTTATGCCTCGTTCACTGTGCACTCACGGAGGACCATGCGTGCTTCACTAGTTTTTTTTTCTAAACTAATCCTGTTGAGCATAAGATGTGAATAAAATCATGTGAAGGTCTTCAAATAATCAAAATATCTTGGAGAATTTTTTTTTTTTTTTTTTTTTTTTGCGTGGAAAGTTTCGCTCTGCTTGAAAACAGAGGATGTTTAAAATGATGAAATGTTTTACGGCAGAAGGAAATCGACAAAAATCAATTGAGAAATTAACTGGCAATCAATACTTTCGGAGTGGTTCAAATGGTACTTGTAATGAAGTCATAGATACACGGGAGGGCCTTGCTGCAATTCTTTTCTGTTTTTGTTTTGTTATGTTGTTGTTGTTGATGATGATGATCATGATCATGATGATGATCATGACGACGACGACGACGACGACGACGACGACGACGACGACGACGACGACGGTATTGCTAATAACGATGAGATAAAAGAAAAGAAGAAAGAGTAGCGGTAATAGCAACAGATAAAGAAGAGGAAAACGATAAAGGCGAGTAGGAAGAAGGGAGACTTAATAGAAGAAAAGGAATAAGGGAGACGAAGAAGTAGTAAGAGTAGATGCAACAAAGACAAAGGGAAATGTAGTAGTAGAAATAGAAAAAGAAGGAGTGGTAGTGGAAAAAAGGAGAAAGTCTATTAGTAGAAGAAAATGAAAAAAAAATGGGAGCAGTAGAATTAATAGTAGCAGAAACATCAGCGGCAGTAATACTAGACAGAGAAACGAAAGAAGAAAAAGCAAAAAAGCAAAGCGAAGACTTAGCAGAAGAAAAGGAGGAAAGAAGAAAGCGCAGCTGTAATAAAGAAGACAAATGTAATGGCAGAAATAGAAAATGGAGGTGTCTTAATAGAAAAAAGAAAATGAAGGTGCATTAATAGAAAAAGAAAATGAAGTTTATTAGTAGAAAAAGAACAAGAAGACGCAAAAGAACAGGAAGAAGAAAAACAAACACGTTATTTTTTCTTATTGCTTATACACGGCTATCTCTTTGAAGAAATATAATTATGATTTCTCATAATGATCGACATTACAATCTATCATAGATCAATATTTTAATTTCTCCATTATTTTTTTCTGATATCGATTGATTGTTCAATACGA
The DNA here is from genome assembly GCF_053919585.1 of Euprymna scolopes. NCBI lineage: Eukaryota > Metazoa > Mollusca > Cephalopoda > Sepiida > Sepiolidae > Euprymna > Euprymna scolopes. Next base: position 129,545,250 of record NC_136490.1, on the reverse strand, counting down.
GTCTGTCAGTTGAGGAATGCAATACAAACTCATGTATGGTATGATATCGTGTGTTCGAATCATGCAAGGCGCATAGTCCGACGCCAAGCAAAAGAAATGACCTCTACATTATGTTATCAAAGGTAGAGGTCATCTCCCGATGACAATCCGCTTCACCATGAGAGTTGCGTGCAAACAGTAGAATTTTATTATAAATTTAAAAAAGAAAGCAATCTGCACTTTTCATGCGAAATATTGTTAGAATTCTTGTATTGCATTCGGAACTACATATTTTTTTAATGGACAATGATGGAAGAATCGTAACAAAACCCGCAGAACGGATGGCTGGCCTCACCTTACTTTTTTTTTTTTGAATGAACAAAGTGCTGAACATTTTTTTTTTTTTTACCTGAAAGTATAAAATAAAATAAAATAAAAACCAGGAAAAGAAAGTAAAACAAAAGTAAAAATAAAAATCCATCTTTGTCATTCGGGCAATTGGCGGCACCAATTAAGGTTGATTGACTTCGTAGGAATTGCGTTCAGAACAAGTCGAGAGAAAGTCGATGATTTTATAATAATTACTGCTGGATTCACGAATGCAGTTTGGCCAAAAACGCTTTCACGTGAACTTGTTAAGGATACGAGAGAAAATGAGAGGGAAAGGTTGGGGTGGAGTAAAAAGGAGCGTGAGGCTAAACAAAAACCAACGAATATCAAAGTATACAACTAAAAATATGTGAACAGCCATTAAGTTTGTGTTCATGCATGTGTTTATGTAAAGGGTGAGTCACGGAAAATGGATGTTTTAGAATGCTCCTTGCTCTCCTTGAGTAAGGGATACGGAGTGAGGAAGGCCATCTTTACACCTGCTTAAGATGCCGCTAAGTTTGTCGATTTTTTTTTCACTTCTAAATACTCCATAATGGCATAGTTAAGTAAATGTTTTTATGTACATTATAAAGTTTGTCTAAAAATATTCGCAAAGTTTGTTTTCCTTAAAAACATCCGTTTCCCGTGACGCACGCTGTATATGTTGGATAACGAGGGAGAATGAATAGCTGGTTGTTTAGAATCTGGCGTCATTTCTTCCGAAGCGTATAATGGTATCTTTTTGTCAGATTCCAAAGTGAGTGAAAACAAAAAGACCGTGCTCGCCTCCAAACCCCCAATGGGGCCAAGTGAGCGTGAAATGACAGGACTTAGCACAATGGTGGCCAATGTCTAACTGTATATATCTCTCTCTTTCTGTATCATATGAATAACTTTATAAATATTAGTGAATTGATTGAAAACAAAGGAGGGACGACACGTGGTTTTCAGCTACAGGGCGTATAAAAAGTTATACATATCATTAGAGACGCCATTTCTAGGCGGGAAAATATTCAAGTGGGGAGGTAAAGCCCTCCCCAAGCAAAACAAATAGCAAGTAAGACAACACCAATCGTTTAAAATCAATTCGAAAGGAATCGTCAACTTTAAATAAAAAAGTTAACCGTATATCAGGAGTGTGAGTTTCGTTATAGAAGCGTTGATTTAATTTGAATACCATAAAATACCCATCAGGTAGAAGAAAAAAAAGTAGAAAAAATGTATAAAATACTGAGGATGGAGTTCGACTCCGAGATATATTTAAATTATAAATTTCCAACAAATAAAATATTTGTTTATTTTCGTAATATTGCGTTGTGATTTGGTTTTCAAGCGCATCTGATGCGTATTTTATTTTATTTTAACGGTATGTATTTTTGGAGGTGTAGCCATAAAAAAACTGCATCATATTTATCTTAATCTGTCTGTCTGTCTGTCCGTCTGCCTGCCTGTCTTTCTGTTCGTTCTATTTTTTCTCGGAAACTACTGGTCTGAGCTGACCAAAATTTTGTATGAACCTTTCTTATGATAAGATGCAGCGAACTAAGTATTATGGTATCCGTTCGATTCACAGTTAGAAATAATAGGGATTAATCCGAATTAGTAAAACTTTTTCGGTTTTTTTTACAGGGGGGTCACCACTTATCAAGGCCCGGAGGCCATTCAGGTATAAGGGTTATTGCGTGTACAGTAATCAATGAGATAGTATTATAGTAATCATTAGTATTGGAGATTTGATAGAGTGTCTTACTTAAGGGGGCGGTTTGTCAGGAATTTGTTATGTTGGATTTGAAGACATCCAAGTTGTAGTCAGGTGGGAAACAGGCGAACGGAAGAGAGTTCCACAATCGTGAACTTCTGAGAAAGAAGCTCTGCTCATGGAATCTATGTTTGGATTTAGGCACAAATAAAGAGTGTGGAAAATTATTGACAGTAGTTTCAGCCAGACGGGTGTTTCTCATGAAAGATTGGCGAGGGGGGGACGAGAGATTGGAGCTCAGACGTGCACTTGCCATGGAAATAACGATAAAACAAAGACAGGCTCGCAACGTCTCTTCTGTGGGAGAGAGGTTGCAGGGAAAAGAAAAGAGCATCCCCTACTAAACCACGAAGTCTATTTTGTACTCTGTCAAGGCATGATAGGCTGTTTTTAGCAGCTCCTGCCCAGATGTGGCAGCAGTACTCCATCATTGGACGTACTTGGCTTTTATACAGATAGAGAATTGCATCAGTAGTGAGATATCTTCTGGAGCGGTAGAAGGATCCCACCATTTTCCCCAAAATAACATATTTATTCTCACTTTTTCTAGGAAACTACTGGACTGATCTGGCTAAAATATTGTATGGATCTTTGCTTTGATGTGATACAGCGAACTATCATGGTATTTGTTCGATGCACTGTTAAGGATTAACAATGATGGATATGGATTAGTAATTAATGCAAAAAAAAAATGAGCAAAATTAAACTATATTTAACCATCAATTAAGCATAAATCAATCCTTTTAATTCAACGATTTATAACTCTTGCCCGTTAATAACTTATATAGGAAAAATAAAGTTTTTTTTAACATAATTCGACAATTTTATATGAATAAGCTATATACGTTATATACAGCACGATTATGTTGGCATACCGGTTCTCATCAGAAGTTAAGCGATGTCGAACCTGGCCAGTACCAGATGGGTGACCATTTTGGGATATCAAGCACTGTATACATATGCAGGTATGATGATATAAATATCCAGCTATTAAAAACACAACAAAATCAAATCACAATCTCTGAAACACGGAATTGGTCAAGGTTTCTCTTACCCCTTCTAGCACAGAATGATCCACGTCTAGTCAGTGAGAATATTAGTGCCAACAGTGGTGAGGCCTTTTTGCTTTGACATAGGGTGCATAATGGTATTTAAGATAAGTTCTCTAAATGTACGCATTTAGCGGTGAAAATAGTACTTGAAACTTTATTGTGACTGATCAACCATGGATACATCCTCGTTTATGGACGCATCTAAAAATGGTATTTAAAATTTCAGAACGTCTGACTATTGGGTATAACCTAAAAATAATAGAGTTATTTGCTTTGGACGAATAAAGGATAGATATTGTTTTTTGAAAAGAAGGAGAGATCCACCATGACAGTTTCGAGAGGTGAACAAATGTGTCTTGTACAACAATTTAATCATTAAAAATTCAGCAGATTCTGTTGTATTATTCATAAAACTGGCCGGATCGCTAGTCGGAAGTTGTTTTCATCCGAACGTTCAGGAGTGCCTCCATTAACAGACGTAAACACAAAAAAGTCTCTTGTACTTTTAAATAACAAGTAACAGGAATGAATGATTAGAAATAATGTTTATTTTCCAGTGACAACACTGACAGCATTGAGAGGTTGGGGTTGAGTGTGTGTGTGTGTGTGTGTGTGTGTGCGAGCGCGCGCGCGTGTGTGTGTGTGCAAAATAGCAGAGAGATAATGTGTCCGCGTTGTATGGCTGTTTCCATTTTATTGGAGCCGATGGCGTCAGAACATTCCTCCATGCATTGTCTGAAATGTCGGTCAGTCGCCTATTTTGAACTTTTTTGATGTCATTCCCGGCGCACCTGGATCCAGGATCGCTGCCTTGACTGACCATCCTGGGCCCGGCCTCTATTGACGTTAGCCCAGATATATATTAAGAATATTACTATATAGATAAAACATATTTATATATAAATGAAAAATATTGATATATAGATTAAACGTATCCATAAATAAATTAAGAAAAATCATATACAGATAAAAATGTTAATGCATAGACTAAAAATATTAATATATGGATTAAAAATATTCATATATGAATTACAACTATTGATTTATAAATTGAGAATATAATTATCAATCAGTATTGATTGTTAAATGAAAGAATGAACAAAAGAAAAAATAAAGGGTGACTGGAAGAAATAAAGGAGAAAATAATTTTAAAAAATCAATTGATAAAAAACAATAAGCAAGAAAAATAATGAAAACAAAAAGAAACAGTTATAGAAAGGGAACTAGAAAGAGAAAAATAAACATTAATTCATTTTATAAAGGAGTCACAAGTTATCAAGGCCTGGTGGCCACTCGAGGATAAGGGTTAATTAGTGTTTGGTAGTCAATTGGACAATATCGTATTAATCATTAGTAGTGGGATTTTGATAAATTGGATTACTTCAGTGGAACGGCTACCCGAGAACTTGTTTATGTCGGAAGCCACATTTAGGTTTAGGTACAGATAAAGACTCAGGTAATTTATTGATAATGGTTATAGATAGACGAGTGCTTTTCATGGACGTCGATTGAAGGTAAAACGAGCACTTGCGAAGGAAATAATGGGAGAGAAGATACACGCTCGCAACGTTTCTTCTGTGCGGAAGAAGTTTCAGAGAAGAGAAAAGGGCTTCCCCGATTAGGCTACAAAGTCTATTTTGAACTCTATCAATGCAGGATAGGGTGCTTCTAGCAGCTCCTGCCCATATGTGACAGAAAATACATAAAATAACAAATGAAGGAAAGAAGCTAAAATTACAAAAATATAAAAGAAGTAAACGGGAAAATGAAAAATGAAAACGAAACACAGAAGACTTAAAGAAATAAAAGAGACAAATAGGAAAGGCAAAAAATAATTAATCAAAGAAAGGAAAAATAAAGATGAAATAAATTGAAATGAATAAAAATAAAAAGTGGGCTTTACTGAATGCAAAAAAGAAATACAAGAAAGAAACAAGCGCTACTACTACTACTACTACTACTACTACTACTACTATTACTACTACTACTATACTACTACTACTACTACTAATAATAATAATAATAATAAATTTATCATTTAAACATGATTTATTTGCAAGATATATACTTACAAAACGGTTAATCCATCTACAAGCCCTTCATATGCAACGTAAAATGGAGTTGCATTTCTTTCTTTTTTCCATTTTTCTCTCTTTCCTTCCTTTTCCTTCTTATAATAGTTTTCTCTGATAAATTAAAATATTATG
>NC_136490.1:129507381-129534881 GCF_053919585.1 Euprymna scolopes | reverse complement strand
GGAAAGTAAAATTGATAGAAATTAGCTCTGATGAAAGCATTGAGGATGCGCAAGTGCAGAAGGGAAATGTAGGTGATGATGTGAGGCGGGCGACTAACGGGCAATGGAATGCTATGGTTATGGTTGACGATGAGACGTTTGAAGGATTTGAGGCAGATGAGATCAACGACTGAGAAAATAGGGCCGGTAGAAGAATCAGATGTATGGAGAAGTGATGATATTCGGGCTTTTACTTTCGTAAGAAAAGAAGTACTTCAGAAGTTAAGAGACGTTTTTTTTTTAGGCGAGATCATAAATATCTCAAACATGAAGAGTATTGATAGGCGGAACGTGAAAGGCGAGATAAAAATAGTTCAATTCACAACATCATGAGAAAGAACCTATCTATTACGGAACTTCAGAGATTTCTGTACGCGGCCTCATACGTTGTTGCAGATCGTCTTGGCTTGATACAGAAGAAAAAGAGAGAAATGAAGGACAGAAAGCCACACTGGCAGGGGCGGCTTGAAAGTATTAAACGGTGGTTGAAAGACATGGGTAGAATTGAAGAGATGAGAAAGGGAGTTAACTAGGACGGAAAGCCAGGGACGAGCTTTAAAGGGGGTATAATTTGCTGGAAAAGTGGGCCATGACAGTTCTAACAATGTTTAAAGAAAAGGTCCTCGCTAGTGGTGTGAAAATGAGGAACTTTGTTGGGAAAAGTGTTATTTATCAGCAGAACAACATTTTCCGGATCAATCAGTCTCAGTTGTATAAAAAAATTAAACGGTAGCAAGCTGGCGGGAAGTAACAATACTCCAAATGCAGGTGATGCTAGGAAGTTCTGGAGTGAGATTTATTCTGTCGAAGGACAACATAATGAGAAGGCTAGCTGGTTGGGAGTGGTCAGAGTAAGGTTCTCTGGAATGCAGCAGATGGAAAATGTTGTGATATCCCTTGACGACGTGAAGGCTGGCATTCGACGGATGACGAACTGGAAGGCCCAGATGGAGTTAGGGGCTTCTGGTTCAAGCAGTTTCAATGCCTTCAATCACTAATAGCTGTTGCTCTGCAAGAGGTCGTTGAGTCGGGGAATGTCCTGGATTTGTTTAATATGGGAAGGACGACATTGATTTAGAGGGACCCTGCAAAAGGAACATATAGATTTGTAAGAAGTTTGGGGTGTGCTGGAAGGCGGTGCAAGGAGGTGCCTGATAGAGTGAGAACAAGTGAGGATGGCAATGTAGATGTACGGTGGGACAAAAGCGTCATGACGACCAAGCAATTGGAACATAATCGTCCGGATTTGGTCGTCATTGACAAGGTCTAAAAAACTGGCAAATTGTAGACTTCTCAGTGCCTTGGAAATGTAATGTGAGAGAGAAGGAGAACGAGAAGTGGAGCAATTATGCTTCGTTGGTCTTGGAAATAAAGCGTATAAACGGGGTTAAAAGACAAACACTCTCGGTCGTAGTTGATACGCTAGGTGTAGTATACAAGTCGTTTCGAAGGACAATTGAAAATACTACGAATCCCCGATGTTTTTGGCGACCTTCAGACCTCTAATGTTGTAGGTATCACCAATATTCTTATGAAAACCTTTGATCTTTGAAGCTCCTAGTTTGAAGCCGGGATTGAGGGAAAGTCCTCTGAGAATAAAACCCATCTCTTTTCAAGAAGACGAACTCAGAATTATTATTATTTCTTATAACCGAAAGCAAAACATCATTGTTCACTGACGATAACAAGTCGTGCTCATTTGAAGCCTGACTTCCAAGAAGTCTCTTCATATTTTCAGCTCTTTCCACCTCTATAGATAACGTTTGCAAATCATTCTGCGTTATCGCAACAGCCGACCGCCATTTATTATTATTATTATTATTATTATTATTATTATTATTATTATTGTTTGTAGAAAATAATTTTTTGGATAAAGTTCTCTCTCTTTTCCTCTTCTCTTTTTCTCTCCTTTTCTTTTGAGTTGATATCACGGTAAAGTAGAAAAAAAAATCTCCCCTACAATCTGATTGTATCGGCTCATTATTAGTAATAGTCAGTCTAGAGACCGGGGTTCAATATTTAGTTGAGCCATACCAAATTCTCAAAAATGGAACGTGATGTCCTCTTGCTAAACAGCGTTATAAAATAAGGATGAAGGGTTACTAAAGCAATCCAGGTAAAGAAATAGTTTTATCTTTAAAGAACTAAGTAAAATGCGGGCGATACTAAGGGTACAATTACGAATCATTTAAAACTTATACTGGATGTGTGACCTTGACAACTACCACCACTCCGTGTTATACTAACGTCAATCGACACTTTAAAACGCTCATATCTGGGCGTTATCACTGGGTGTAGTGCTTCTGTTGTGCCCACGACCTTTGGAATAGAGGACGCTTAAAGCGTTAATCGAACTGAGAAATGGGGTAGGCTACGAAAATGTAGAAACGACTAGTGGGGTAGAATCGAGTGGAAAATATTGCACAAGGTTGTCCGATCCTGTTTACGGTTACGTCTGGCACAAGCAAAAGAGAAAAAAAATAGAAGTGGAAAAGAAAAATAAAGAGATTGAAATATAGAAAGAAACCATTTAATGAAAAAAAAAACCCATAATATAAAGGGAAGAAAAAAGAAAGTCCATTCAAATAAAACCGTTGAAACGCCAAAGAAAACGTGGAAAAACTTTAGTGGTTAAACAGTTAAAGACGAGTATTGCGCTTGGTTGAATCTGTTGGCATTACGTAATACAGTCTCGCTCATTTCTATCTAGAAGGATACAACATATTCAAGTCACGCGCTAGACAGACAGGTCAGCCATTTTGAATAGCTGTTCAATGTTCTCAGTGCGTCTGTATTCTGCATTAAAGGTGCAAATTTTTTATCACCTTATTCCGTTTTCGTCCATTGTTTCGTCTCAAATTATCAACAATTTTTGGCCTCCATTTTTAAGAGAATCTTTTTCATTAAGAAGTTGTGTAAGATTTTAAATTGCGTTAGCGCGAAAGAAATTTCACGTCGAAAATTATTGATGGAAAAATACAATCTTGTTATTTTATTAAATAGACTAATTTTCTTGTATTTTTTCTCGTCTTTTTGCACAGCATACACGTCTTTTATTATTCATTGAAGTATGCATATGTCATTCATTTTTATTTTTCACCCCCCACACAACACAAACACACACATATATATATATATTATATATATATATATATATATATATATATATATATATATATATATATATATATATATATATATATATATATATATATATAACAGAGAAAAAAAATTAAAACTGTAAGTGAAAATTTACAATTAAATTTATTATTCGACAGAACACTTCCGAAGGCAAATTTCAAAGTCCTTATTCTGTGGAGATCCAAGAATGCTATTCTTGCTATTCTTCTCATCAGAGGACAGAAAGAAAAATAGCAAATTATGATTGTAGCTGGGCTAGAATTTGTTGGCTAAGGCATTAGATGAAACTACAATTGATGATAAATTGCAAAAAAATGCTCATATACGTGTGAAGAAATGTGAAAAAAAATGTAGGAAACGTGGAAAATACAAAAACAAAAACAAACCGGAAATAAAATTCCTGCATATTCGAAGACTCTTTCAATGGTAATCCGAAAAGCGAAAGCAATAATAAACAAAATAAGATAGAGAAATTGAAATAAACGAGAAAATTAGACAGCGTATAAAATAATTAAACTTAAGCGACATACAATGAGAGGGTGATAATGATATAGTAAGTGACTTAATTACAAGTTACGGCTAATTAATACGAATTATAAGAAAAGTTTTTAAAAACGTAACTCAATCCTAAACCTGCTTTGAGCATGTATTTTGAGCGATTTCTCTCTCTCTCTCTCTCTCTCTCTCTCTCTCTCTCTCTCTCTCTATATATATATATATATATATATATATATATATATATATATATATATATATATATATATATATATATATATAGGAAACACCTAAGTGTCAGAAAAGGTTATTCCGTTCAAAATACAAATAATGCAGTTCATTTTAGTCTACTGGATTTACTACTCTGACTCAGAGGCAAACAAACTGAGTTCCCAACGTAAGCATGTTGGCTCTCCTAGGCTCAAGTATGTCAGACAAACAAATGCACACAGACTTATGATGATCTCTATTTTTTACAGCACGATGATGATTTATATGCACAGGGTTCCCACTGGGCAGGCAATCAACAAAGAATACTATGTTGAGGTTTTAAAGGAGTTCAGGAAGAAATTCCGTCGAGAGAGGTAGGCACTCTTCAAATTGGGTCTTACCAATCCACAACTCCATCCTTGTCACAGATTATTTGACCAAGATGAGAAACAAGACAGTTTCTCACCCTCCGTGTAAGTCCAGATCTTGCCCCTTGTGACTATTGGTTATTCCCTAAGCTCAAGGAAAACCTTAGAGGATGTCGTTATGAGACAATTGAGGAGATGGAAGAGGCTGTGTCATTGATACGCTCACACAAGAGGACTTGCATGGGGCCTTGAAGAAGTTCTTGGAACGGTACAACAAGTGCATTGCAGCTGGAGGAAATTACTTCGAAGGGGACTAAAGTTTCATGTGTGTGTACTATTGATATAAGTTGCGATACGAAAAAAGTCTGGAAACTTATTGAAGGCATCTCGTAAATGGCTTCAGTAAATTTGTAAAACTGTCAGCAAGAATAATGTGTTATACTTCACGACCTTAAGCTTGTGAGAAGAGCGTGGAAAAGGCAAATTGCACTGTAGGATACTATTTACCATTACTGTGTATAAACATTGTGCTAAAGCTGTTGATAGTAAACTTCATAGGCACTAGTTTGTTTTAAAAGCTTTATTATTATTTATTAGACCGGAAATGTGATTAGATTTATTATACTAAATAGATATGAAAAATAAAATGTGATCCGTTGGACGAATTTCAAACGGCTAGGATCGAACCTGTAAGGGACGGACGCCGTGTGCTTTTGTTTCTACCACAAGAACCTTTCAACAATAGGAAATATGTGAATTGTTCATCGCAAGAGAGAATCAGTTTTGTTCGTTCAATTATTTCATTCTGCCTTTCACACAGAAAGAAGAAAGAAAAAAAAAAAGAAAAAAGAAATTTCCTTTCCGAAAACGTTTCTTATTTGCCGACACCCTGATGCCTGTGAAACAAAATGAGTCGATCTGCTTTAAGAAAAAAAAAATGTTCGCCCCACCTCGAAGAAAAGGAATGGCGATTTCTTTTAATTTTCTTGCATACATTCGATCATTACAGAATTGATTTTTTTTTCATTACTTTTCTTTTTGGCTTCTTTCACTCTGTTTTATGTTCATATTCCAAATTTTGTTAAATGGAACGTAAGTATAAAAATAATCATCGGCCAAGCGACAAAACAGATTCGATTTTAGACACATTTACCAACGCAAGGCTTGTATGGAACAATTATATTCTTTTGCATATAATTGCATTCATAATTTATATATATATATACATATACATATATATATATATATATATATATATATAAACACAAAAAATAACAAAAGCATATATATATATGTGTGTGTGTGTGTGTGTGTGCGTGTGTTGGTCTTTGTACACACACACACACACATAAATGTAGATAAAATATGCGTCTGTTTGTTTTTGTATGTACATATAGAAATACACATACACTAATATACAGACATAAACGTGTATATATATATATATATATATATATATATATATATATACGTCTGTATGCGTGCATTGATGTTTTCATGCGTTTATATAAATATATAGATATATATATTTGTGTGTATATATATAAATATATATATATATATGTGTGGAAATGTTCAAACTACGTATTTCAATCAATACATAAATATATGTGTATTAACGTAATTCCATTTACGTTTGTGTATGTATATGCACAGACATATGAGTACACAAAGAAATATACGGCAACTGGGGCGAATTGCCATGAAGTAGAATGGATCATATATATATATATATATATATATATATATATATATATATATATATATATATATATATATATATAATGTAAAAAGACGTGACTTCTGTTCCCAAAGTTCAAATCTTTTGACTGGCGTTAATCGTGACACCCTGCACTGATGATTTCCGAAAGGATGAAGCCCTACTGTCTGTAGGTATTTTATTATTATAGAAAATAATTACACACACACACACACACACAGACATATATATATATATATATATATATATATATATATATATATATATATGTCAGGTCATGCCATATTCTACTGTTACCATGTAACCAAGTACTACTTGCCTCATGGTCGGGTCACCGGCGACTAAACTGGTTCCCGCACCAGACGTGTTTGGTGAGGAGGGTGGCTAGTCTCCCTGAAGGATTAAAAACAAGACCTTCGTAAGGGCGAATGAACCCTTTTTCGGGGTCAACGGCCAACTAGCACCGTGTGTGTTTTTGTGTATGTTTGTGTGTTGGGGTGGAGAGGGCTCCCGTAAGACGTGGTGAAGGCAACCTTTCTAGGAGAAGCAAATCTCTGATTTAAAAAAAAAACATAAATCGAGAGACCAGTGCCCGCATTAAGCTGGCCTGCAGTTTAACTTGAAGCTGGCTATCTTGTTCTTGCTTGTTGTTGGATCTCAACATTTGGAACCGAGAGAGAGAGACTTAGCTGTCGTACAAAGCTAAAACTCTGTAACATCATCTGTGTATAGATACTCCCTCAGGCATTTGTCTATTAAAATGTTCCTATGGCGATAGAAGTCATTTTTGGGCTCATGGACTTTAAGTGTCTGAGGGAGTGGCACTCGTTTGACAAGACGTTGCAATCATCAATCATCATATATATATATATATATATATATATATATATACGGCATAATCGCGTTGACACACCGGTTCTCGTCAGATCTCCGAAGTTAAGCAACATTGAGCCTGGTTAGTACCAGACAGATGCTGTATGTGCTCTCTGCTTATCTCGGCATTTGTTTCCAGTCGTCCTATACTTCACTTGCCACTAATATTAAACAATGTCGTCTCAGGAGAGGTGTGGTTGGAGAGTGCCCACCTTCTGCCACAAAAATTTCATGCGCAGGCAACCCTTCGTGGGTATCCATTGTCTGTCAAAGACTGAAGGAGCCTGTTATATATATATATATATATATATATATATATATATATATATATATATATATATATATATATATATCTCGACTATCGTCACTTTCTGCACTGATGATTGCGAAAGCATGAGACACTAAAAAATATTTAAGTGCCATCATCTACAATCGTAACCGCAACGGTAGCATTCAAATCGGGTGACATTACCACTGTACCAACGTGACACGCAAATGAACCATTAAAAAATTAAAAAAATTAAAAAATAAACTAAGATTAATGTACAAAACGTTTTACGATTTTTTAAAATTTGACCCATTTTTGCCCCTTTGAAAACAATTTTAACCCATAAAAGAACGATCCGCAAAAAATCCAATCATTTGAGGCTGTTAGCGTCTCTCTGCGACTTTTAGTTTCGGAGGAGATAGAGTTTGAAAATATGGAGACAGGCCAGTAGACAGACTTACAGACAGACATATAGTCGTTTATATATTAGATATATGATTTATCGGATACATATATATATAGAGGACGAGGAATAATATGTAAATACATATCTCCAAACTCACACACATGGATTATGTACATCGATGGAAACAGCTTCTTTCTATGCCAAAATACATATTCATGCGTCCTTTACTGTGGATAGATATCATTTATATATTATGAACGGTGCCCCAAAAGTAAATCTTCATATTTTCCCCCTGCGAATGGATTCAAAAAGCTTGCAAATTGCATTGTTATGATGACTGAACTTATGCATTCATGACCTGAAAGTTCTATCTTCTATTGCACATATTGACGGTTTGAGACTTTAAGAAAGCAAGCCTTGTCATGGATGAGTGTCGTTGAATTTCTGTAAAGTTCATTTAGAATGGTGGTGACTATGTATGAAAATAAATCTAACTAACATTCTAACTGCTAAAAATGTTCCATTGGCGTTCATTTTGAAAATTCAACATTTCGTGCATTTATAAGCAACAATCAACATCCAAATGAATGCTTTAACGATAATTGCGGTTTTCAAAAGGCGAACAATTAAAAGGTATATATATATATATATATATATATATATATATATATATAAATATATATATATATATATAATTCTTAACTTTTATTGAAAACATATTAATATAAACTCATATTTAAACCAAATTCAGATTTAGAATTTTATTCTATTTTTTATTCTCAACCCATATTACTTTGCTTATCAACATAAAAATAAGTAAATATTTTCGTTTTTATTTTAATTTTTTCCAGATACATCTGCCTTACTTAAAAAATGCTAGGTTTATTGCTGGTATCTTTTATATATAAAAAAAACACCCAATATGTTTGCTGATGAGGAGACTCTGTTAAAAAAAAAACTATATGTCAAAATCATTGTCCATGACTTAATGTCTATCACAATAAAAACATCGTTTCCGAAACGATCGTACAAATTATTGACTTTGTTGTGTTCCTTCTTATGAAACAGATTTTTAATTTTATTTTAAATTTTAAATTATCAATCACATTAATATATATATATATATATATATATATATATATATATATATATATATATATATATAATTCAAAGATGGTGTGACAAATTGAAAAATAATTTGTAGACATCGACATACAGTCCCGTTTCGTTGTATCATGCCGCTAGACTAGCATCTCTCCTAAGGCAAGGATTGAACCTAGAACCGACGTGTTGACAGGCGGCAGTTCTCCCACTCGACCACAGAAGGTACGCCGCAAATAACTAGTTGGAATGTCTATTTAAATAGACATCCGCCACCACTCTTACAGTGCTCAAACCGCCTATTTGTAAACAAACAAACAACGAGCTTCGCATTTTTCAGCCAATTAAGTGGCGGGTGAGATTATTTACGACAGTGCTCTACCCAAAGAGGGGGCTTAAAATATATTTGTAGTCATCGACATATATAATCAATCCATGTTTTTAATCAATTCATATATATATATATATATATATATATATATATATACATATATATATATATATATATATATATATATATATATATATATATAAATGTGAGCGGGTCTGTGTGTCTGTGTGTCAGTGTACATTTTCTTTCGCAATAACTCTGTCAATTTTAAGGCTACAGATTCGAAATTTGATATACAGGGTACTGAGATGTGGGAAAATCGATGTGATCCGTTTTTGGCCAGAAATTTGACTGTTATGGGGTCAAAGTTCAACGATTTGACTCTTTAGAACTCTACCAAACTCCACCGACAATTTTGGGTCTACGCACTAGAAATTTTAGATATAGGTTCCTTGGACATGGATCTAACTTAATAACTAATTTGAGCCCAAAACAATAAATTTTCAGTGGTCATAATAGGGGTCAAAGTTTAAAAAAAATGACCGTATTTTTTTTTTTTTTTGCTCAACATACACTTCCAAACACCCGGGCAACGCCAGGCACTCATGCTAGTATATCTATAAAAGTGAACGTGTCTGTGTGTCTGTGCACATTTTTGTTCGCAATAACTTTGTCAATTTTCAATCTACAGACTCGAAATTTTATATACAGGACACTGAGATTTGGGTCATAATAAGGGTCAAATTAAAAAATATTGACCGTTTCTTTTCTGTTTTTTTTTTTTTTTTGCTCAGCACACACCTCCATACACCCGGGCAACGCCAGGCTGAAATGCTAGTACATATATAAGGCAAGAGGTTTGTGATTACTTGAAACGTTTTACGTAAGTATTACGCAAGTATAAATCATGTAGAATATCTGCATGGATATATTTACACGTAATAGTTAACTAAAGATGATTATTCCATGAGAAAATCGAAAAGACGAATAAGGAATTAATTAAAATGAATGTTTAAAAGAATATGCAAATTTTCTAGATATTTTGCAGATGAATGAAATTCCATGACCCATGGATAACAAAATTGTATTTTCTTTTCAGTAAAATAGAAAAAAGGGATTTTAATATGAATAACAACACACACAAAAAATTATAGGAGTATAGACGATATCTATATACTCGAATATCATATTGAATCATATTTTACACTTGGGCAATGCCGGACAGCCTGCTACTATATATAATATATGTGTATCTTCTATCTATCTATATATCTATACAAGTGAACGTGTCTATGTATCTGTGTATCTGTGTGTCTGTGTACATTTCCCTACGCAATAACTCTGTTAATTTTTAGTCTATAGATTCGAAATTTGATATACAGGGTACTGAGGTTTGGGGAAATCGATGTCATCGGTTTTCGGCCAGAAATTTGGCGATTAAGGCGTCAAAGTTCTACGATTTGACCTTTGAGAAGTCTACCAAACTTCTCCGACACTTTTGGGTCTACACACTAGAAATTTTAGACATAGGTTCCTTGAACATGGATCTAACTTAATAACTTGATTTGCGCCCAAAACAATAAATTTTAAGGGGTCAAATTAGGGATCAAAGTTAAAAATAATTTGACCTCTGCGGTCTCTACCTAATTACTCAGACAATTTCTGGTCTAAACATTTGAAATTTCACATAAAGGATATTCAGAGATAGGGCAGTCTTTTTTATTGGTTTGGGTCAAAAAATTTTATTTACCAATATGTAAATGTATGTATGTATGTTTGCATGTCTGCCAAAAACTTTTAACAGAGGCGACGGATTTTACCAAGATCAGTATCGTTTTGAAATTCAATCTTTAATACGGCAATTTTCGAAAATTTGGCTAAAACATTAACACCTTAACCTTCAACTAGCCACTTTTCAACGGGGGGGGGTCGTTTTTCCCCCCGATATTTTGAAAGACAAGCTCTCCTTTCGATTGTGTAGCTTTAATGTAAACGTAAGTCACTTCACGTTTGGCGGTGGTCGTAACCGCAAAGACGTCAGGTTGATTTCCCCGTTCTTTTCCTCCTTTGCGGTACGAGTTTGAGCCTGCTTCCTACTACCACTTTTTTTTTTTTGCTCAACATACATATCCATACACCCGGGCAACGTCAGGCTGAAATGCTAGTATATATATATATATACAATCAACCACTCAATATATATATATGATGATTGCAACGTCTTGTCAGGCGAGTGCCACTCCCTCAGACATTTAAAATCCGTGAGCCCAAATGTCTGAGGGATTACCTATACAAATATGATGTTACAGAGTCTTAGCTTTGTACGACAGCTAAGTCTCTCTCTCGGTTCAAAATGTTGAGATCCAGCAACAAGCAAGAGCAAGATAGCCAGCAACAAATTAAACTGCAGACCAGCTTAATGCGGGTAATGGTCTTCCGCTTTATGGTTTTTTAAATCAGAGATTTGCTTCTCCTAGAAAGGTTGCCTTCACCACGGCTTACGGGAGCCCTCTCCACCCCAATACACATATACACACACACACACACAAATATACACGGTGCTAGTAGGCCGTTGACCCAGAAAAAGAGTTCATTCGCCCTTTGGAAGGTCTTGTTTTTAATCCTTCAGGGAGACTAGCCGCCCTCCTCACCAAACAAGTCTGGTGGGGGAACCAGTTTAGTCGCCGTTGACCCGACCATGAGGCAGGTAGTATTGGGTTACATGGTACCAGTAGCACATGACATGACCTGACAACCACTCAATATATATATATATATATATATATATATATATATATATATATATATATATATATATATATATATACAATAAACAACTCAAAAGAAAAAAACTGCTCTTTGACATAATTAAAAATCCGAAAATTGGAAGAGAAGCTGCAAATACCTTATTATATGTTTACATTACGCCATTTTTTTTACAGATTACCTTCCAATGTTCGGATTTTAATAATGTCAACACGTATTTTGTTTTCTTTTGATGGATTGATTGTTGCTATTTCTTCTGATGAGTTAAGGGCAAATAAATTCACTGATTGATATCATAATTAAGTGATTGATTTTGTGCTACGATACAGATACTGTCAAGAATTGTAAATGTCAACTGAATTAAAGAAATTGATTGTAAGATGGTCAACATCATGAACTTGGGAATATAGACTTTTGTCATTCATTCATTATATTGCTATGTAATTACATGGAGCTTGGTAAATAAGGACATATTTTTTTCCTAAATAAAGTATATTTCCACAGTAATATACACACAAACACACACACACACACGCACACAAATATATATATTTATATTATATATATATATATATATATATATATAAATGAGTGTAATTTAAACACTTAAAACCTAATTTAACCTAGTACTTTATCCGTTACGCCAAACGTAGTACTTAATCCGTCACGCCAAACGTTTTTGCGAGTTCAGCAGGAATATTCTTGAATTCGATAAATATGTAAAGTGACCGTTACGCTCTAACTGCATTTGTTACAATTCAAACCTTTCTTGAGACGCCATACATTCCGGTACCGTAGAAAAAGGAACAAACAAAAACAAATACATCCGACTCAGCTTTTCTTTTTTAACACAAGACGTTTATTACTATTATCTTCCTCCTCGTCTCAACATTAGCTTAAAAGTCTCTCGCTACACACCGACCGTCGACAGCCATTTCTTATACGTCCATCTTTTCCGACCGAACTTTGTTCCTTCTCCGAGCATGTGGTGTCATTTTTCTCTCTCTTTCTTGTTACGCCAACTCGCGCACACTTTCTCACTGATGTAATAAATGAAAACAAGAAAGGAAAACTCAAAAGTTCATACAATAAAACATGAATAATTAAATCCAAACAAAATATATTAGTATACATTCTGTACGATATTTTCATTTTATCCTTTTTATTGTTGTCGGAGATTCTTTTCCTTGTTTACTTTTTTTTTCATTTGTAAAAATAAAGGAATTTCAAAAGTGAACTTTTTAAATAACGAAGATTTTTTTTTCAGAAATTTTACTGTAGCAGTGTTGAAGTTTTTTAGCTTGGTTGTGTAAGAATAACGTTTCAATTGTTAAAAAATACTTTACAAAGCTAATAAAATCATTGCAAGATCAAATAAGAGTTTGCATGGTGTTTGATGTTCTTATCTCCTCGATCACGTGCTGTCCCTTTTCTCTTATTATTGCACAGACTTCCTAATTTGCGTATGCGCCTTCTTCGGCTACTGCAGCTGCTGCTAATCTATTCGAAAGCCATTCATCCTTCGCTGCTACTGATACTTTCCCACGCGTTCATATACACTATGTTGCAGATACAGCTACAGAATGTCAGAGGTTACATCGGCTGAAACGTTGTGAGCATAACACCCAAGACGAAAACAGTTGTCTGAGCAGTTAAAATAATACAAATTTCGAGAAATAGAAGATTTTCAAGCTTCTCAAGACACAATCTTGACAAAACAAAGGCTTTGTTGAATCAGGCGTGGAGTCACTATAGAAAAGTATACCACATAATAAAGTTTCAGTTGCAAATACATTTTAGAAACCAGCATACATGACAAAGATATAATGGACAAACATGTTATTGAATCAAATGCAGTGTTACTTTAAAAACGTGCACTACGTAACGAATTTCCAGTAGTGAGTACGCTCTTTCCATCAACAGAGACTATATTTCTCTTTGTTTTCTTTTTTTACCCCTTTACTTTTAATTCTCCTAGTACGCGTTCTATATTCTGCAACTGGCATATGTATTTCCGCTTTCAAACATCTCTTGCTCGTTTAGTATCTTCGGTTTCCTTGTATCAGTTACAAGGAAACCGACCCCGACTCTTGCCTTATATTTAGACTGGTGTTTTTAATTTGTTTATTACTAGCATGGATGCCTGGCGTTGCCCGGCTGTTTGGAGGTGTATGCTGAGCAAAAAAAAAAGAAAAAAAGCAGTCAATTTTTTTAAATTTGACCCCTATTATGACCCCTTAAAATTATTGTTTTGGGATCAATTCAAGTTATTAAATTAGATCCATGTCCAAGGAACCTATATCTAAAATTTCAAGTGTTTAGACGCAAAATTGACGGAGTATTTGGTAGAGTTCTTAAAGGTCAAATCGTTTAACTTTGACCCCTTAACAGCCAAATTTCTGCCCAAAACCTATCATATAGATTTTTCAAAATCTCAGTACCCTGTATATCAAATTTCGAGTCTGTAGGCTAAAAATTGACAGAGTTATTGCGTAGGGAAATGTACATACACAGACAGACACACAGATACACAGACAGACAGATACACAGACACGTTCACTTTTATAGATATATAGATATACTAGTAGGTCCGCCAGGCTTTGCTCGGGCCCCATGTACTCTTCATAAGGATGAGCATATGTATATATTAAAAAGTGTGAATATGTAAAGTAATGCCTCTCTGTATAAAAATCTTCCTTAACTACTATAGAGAAAAGACAGACAGATATTTTCACTTTGATAGATATATATATATATATAAAAATAGATAGATAGATAGATAGATAGATAGACAGATTGGATGCAATATATAGTAATGATTTAAAAAGCATTAAAAAAAAGACTTAGGCGCCAGCACCGAGAATCGAAACAAAACGTTCAGCTCACGATTTATTTTGCGTCTGCCGTCAATGACTGGGCTATGAACTCATGTTTACTGCAAGGCTAAAAATTAAAACATGAACCAATAGCTACTATATTATGCGTTCATAATGGCGGCGCTTGGCCTTCACCTGCCAAATTTCATTTTTTTAAATTTTCACACGTTTGCACTGATTTTTCCGAGCTAAAACCCAAATATAAAGTTTCGCGTGCATTCAAATACCTTATATATGAAGTTTCATGTCTGTAGACCAAAAACACTAGGAGGAGTTTGGTAGGCAAAATTTGTTAAACAAAAAATATATACGCACACATATATATATGGAAACAATTTTGTGTTTATTATAAACGTTTTACGCAAATATTATGCAAGTATAAATCATGTAGAATATCCGCATGAATATAATTAAACGTAATAGTTAACTAAAGATGATCATCCCATAAGAAAACCGAAAAAACTAATAGGGAATTAATTAAAATGAATGTTTAAAAGGATATTCAAATTAGCTAGATCTTTTGCTAGTGAATGCAATTCCACAACCCATATATTAGAAAATTGTATTTTCTTTTTAAATAAATAGAAAAGAGTATTTTAATATGAATATCAATACACACGAAAGAAAAACGAATTGATAGGAGTATAGATAGATTAAACAAAAATATATACGTTTACATAAATATATTAGCAAACAATTTTATAAAAAAATATTATGCAAGTATAAATCATGTAGAATATTTGCATTAATATAATTACACGTAATAATTAACTAAAGATGATCATCCCATAAGAAAGCCGAAAAAACTAATAGGGAATTAATTAAAATGAATGTTTAAAAGAATATGCAAATTAGCTAGATCTTTCGCTAGTGAATGCAGTCCTAAAACCCATATATAAGAAAATTGTATTTTCTTTTTAAATAAATAGAAAATAGGCTTGCCTTTTTTCTGTTGTTCTTGGCCTTCGGACCGGGATCAAAGTGTAGTATCTGTTTTACAGATGCTGCACTTAAGGTAATTTGTCCCAGTTAATGGAGGGGAAACCCTCTATACTGGGACAATTATTATTTTTGGTAACCAGAATGGCCCTTTTTTGCCTACTTTTAGGGGAGCTGGTTTTTACCGCACATTAAAACCGGCCTTGTGCCTAATTTGCTTTGGTGGGGAAGCAAATAAATACATTAAATAAATAGAAAAGAGGGTTTTTATATGAATATCAATACACACAAAAGAAAAACGAATTTATAGGAATATAGATAAACGCAATGTTTCGGTCACTCTGTTTTTTTCTTTTATATATATATAAATCGCTCCAGATGAGGCGTTAAACCACTTGATCTAACAAAAATAAAGAGCTAACAAGAGTAAATGATTATTACCGCAAAGATAAGAGATAACCTTAGTTTCAAAAATATCAAGGCTATAGGTAGTAGGAAAACAGTAAAGAGAAAGAGAGTTACACAGGAAATAAGCTATCTATAATATAAATCTCACCTGTCTTTTTAAATGTATGTATGTATGTATGTATGTATGTATGTATGCCTAAAACTTTCGATAGAGGCGACGATTTTCACGAGATCGCTATCGTTTTTAAGCTCGACTATTCGGACGACAAATATCGAAAAAAATGGCTAAAAACATTTATTCCTTAATCCTCAACTGGGTACTTTTCTACAGAAAGGGGTTGTTATTTTCACCGATATGTTCGAAAGTCGTCCCCTCTTTTCGATTTAGATGCCTTAATTTAAACCTTCGCCACTGACGATTTGGCGATGGGCGCAACAGCATAAACGTCGCTATTTTTTTTCACGTTCTTTTCCTCCTTCGCGGTACGGGTTCGAGCCTGCCTGTGTACTACCGCTTGATTTTTTTTTCTTTGCGCAACACACGCCTCCAAACACCCGGGTAACGCCGGGTACCAAGGCTAGTTAAAATAGAAAGCTGTATTAGAATGAGGTATCAAAAACAGTGAATTTACGGAGACCATTCTTTTTGTTACGTTTTGAGAAACTAGCGAAGGTAAAATCTTTTCATATACGTGCTGTAAATTACCTATCCTAGGGAAGGTACAATTATTTCATACATACGTAATAACCGTCCTAGAGCAGGTAGAATATTCTTTTGCGCGAGATACCAAATGATAGATACACATTAAAAATTCCTCTATCCTAAGAACAATAGGTATGTTCAAAAATAACTTCATTTTTTTTTCATTGTTTTATACGATCCCGAGCAACGCCGGGTAGCCCTGCTATTTAAAAAAAATAAATAAACGGAAGTTTTAATTCGAAATATGCCTATCAATGATTCTCTTTTCAATCAACGCAGATACATCTTGACCATATCAGATGAAGTTGAATATCCACTCAGCCGGACCAACTTGGCGGCTGGTATTTGATTTGATTTTGGCGGCATTCACACAGCAAACCATGCATTATGGTCCGCAGCGGCTCAGATAGTTATGGGCAACCAATCCCGGGACCAACGACGAACACCGTAGACCTGTGGACAGAAAGTATAATTGGACGTCGGCGTTGATGATGTGTAGCCACATCTTCATCTGACCTCCTTGGCGCCTTCGCTAATCTTTGAGTGATTCTGGAGCTACAGTTCCGTGGATGAACTTTCTGCGTTGCGGTGCGCAGGGTGGCAAAACAAAAAAAGTCTTCCCTTTAAAGGCGCTTGGTTAACGGGGAGCATCCTGCAATGTGTCCGCTAGGGATCGCCGGCTGATAAGTAAGTCTTAACCCATATAAACATGTAAGAGCAGTGATGCATGCAATCATATATAAATATTGCCCTTTTCCCAATGTCCATATCTCTGTTTGCATTGCGGAATCATTGCGTCCAAACGCGCACGATTTTCTGTTGCTTATTCATGAATCATTCCGTTCTTATTCCATCTTCATACTGTTTCCTTTTGTCAAGTAAATGCTCCGTTCACCAACAGAAAACGTGCTAGGTTTGTGAAATGGACATTCTTAATAAAATCGTTTTCGAAATATATGAAAGAATCGCAGGCTCTCAATGCGATAATTCGTCTATCGCTGCTACCTTCTTCAAACCACAAATATTTGTCATAGACTTATCTACCTATATATCTATAAAAGTGAGAATATGTGTGTGTATACGAGGACACTTCTCAACCTATATACTTATGTTTATCGCAATGTACCCACTGTCACGAGATGAAATGTTCAGAAAAAAAAATATAATACTCGCATGCATATGTCTCAGTTGCTTTCCATTTTTCTTGCTACATTTTTAAAAGGAATTTCTCGTTACGTTTAGTACCGTGAAACGCTGGATACATCTTCTAGTAGAACTTGAAGACTGGAAATTTGGTATATAGGGTATTCAGACATGTAGAAAGTCTTAAATTGGTTTTTATCCGTAAACAGGGCTGCTAAGGGGTCAGAATTTAAATTTTGATACTTGGGAGAGGGTATCGAGTTTTTATCTGTTGGTTCACTGTTTCTACGGGTTGGAAAACACGTTTTAATGGGTATCGTACTTAATTCACTGTCTTATAAGATTTTTTTACAATCTCAGCCCGCATGCACATGCCTCAGTTTCATTCCGTTATTTTTTCATTTGATTTTTTCGTTACATTTAATACTGGACAACGCCGAGAATATATATATATATATATATATATATATATATATATATATA
The DNA here is from genome assembly GCF_053919585.1 of Euprymna scolopes. Lineage (NCBI taxonomy): Eukaryota > Metazoa > Mollusca > Cephalopoda > Sepiida > Sepiolidae > Euprymna > Euprymna scolopes. The sequence continues at coordinate 129,516,611 of NC_136490.1, read as the reverse complement.
TATATATAGTGAATAAATGACAAAAAACTATATTCCAAAATTCATGATGTTGACCATCTTATAATTTATTCCTTTAATTCGGTTGACATTTACAATTTTTAACAGTATCTGTTTTGTAGCGCAAAATCAATCACTTTATTATTATAGCAACCAGTGAATCTATTTTGCCCTTAACTCATCAGAAGAAATAGTAACAATTAATCCGTCAAAAGGAAATGAACTGCGTTTTGACATGATTAAAATCCAAAAACAGGAAGAGAAGCGTATTTAGTATGAAAATTAATTTCAATTTATAGAAACCAATGCATAAATAAATAGGATTAAGAATAAAAGTGAAAATAATAAAACTAAAGTAATAATAATGTTTAAGTAAACAAATACATCTAAATTAATTATAACAATGGCGTTAATAATAATAAATTAAACATATAATAAAAAAAAGGAAAGGGTATGAGTTTTTGCTGTTGTACTGTATAATCTGATTTCAAAATATCACGATAAGATATAATGTAAGTAATTTTTTTGTCTGTATCAATAACAACACGAACGCAGAAAATAAAGGTAAAACAAATACATTAAGATGAAAAGATAATACATATTTACAAAGGTGCAGTTGTACTGCAGTTGGAAGATTGTCCGGCAGAGGGCGTGTTAAAGTCTTTCATGGAGCAACCGGCACATGCGTCTTGCCTATCCGGCGTTCGAACACAGCTCTCCGGTCTTGCTGACTTGATACCTTTATCTATATCTTGTTCACCCACGTATGCTAATTAAGGGGCGTCTCCACAACAGTAATATTAAATTCTATAATAGTAATTTATAATTGGTTTAATTAGATGTAATAAGCAACCAATAGGCTTAAATAAAACATGATTCGGAAAGTTGATTAGAAAAAATATATGAAACTATCATAACACGATAATTTAAGTATTTTTTATGGAGATAAATACTTTATATAAATATGATCATCTAATGAAGATAAACCGAATAACAATGGTAAAACTTTATAAATTCAGATAACGATAGCAAATATGATGGCAAGATATATCTAAATTAATATTTAAAATGAACAATGAAGGTAAGTATGATAATATATCTCACATAACATAGTATTTAATTGTAGAGAGATAAAAAAGAGCGTACATCTATATTATATAATTAGATGTGGAGAAAAAAATTAGATATTAAATTAGAATAAGGAATAGTAGTGGATCATAATATTATAACTTCTACTTTGATCGTAATGTTTAGAAAGGTTCAAGTTTAATTTTCTAAGTAAGTTAGTTTATGGATAGGAAAGATAAATTGTAACAATCATAATATTACAAATGTAGTTATAGTAATCAGATTCCAAATGTTGATTTAAAAATAAACTATAAATGTTGAAACAAGTTGATTATTATTCGATTGATGTGTGGACGGAAATATATGAGCCAAATGTGTTGTTAGAATGGATGTAAAAAACAATATTATAGTTATAATATCTGTTGAACATCTATTAAGATAAACTATATATCTTTTAATATATATATATTCATCAACTAAATGTCTATAAATTCATTTCTGAATTATAAGTTAAATTTAAGGTGGAAAAAAGGAATACATAGGATGGGGGGGTTAAATATAAAGAAATCAGAAGTAAGCATAATCTATAATATTAGGTCTAAACAAGATTTATAATTCTGAATTAAACTTAGAATTAAATTTCACTTAAATATACATTCATTTAATAACTAAAAGAACATATTATTATGAGATTGGGAAACTATGAAACCTAATTATAAGGGAAATAGCATATATTCAATGTTAATTAAAATTATACTTAAATAAGTAACAAGTTCGAACATGTTTATGAATATTAGATAGTCGAATATTGAACTAGTAAAACTCTGTGGAGTGTGAAATTTAAAATATTACTTTCAAAATAATAAGGGTAATAATAATAATAATAATAATAATAATAATAATAATAATAATCATGATAAAAATAATATAAATAAAATAATTAATTAAAATTAAGGTGAATGTAAGAACCAATTAATTCATGATTTGACTTTAAGCAGAAATGAAGTATAACTTAATTACTTATTACTATTGATTGAAATAGTTTTAATACTAAAATTTTATATTGAACGTAGTATTGAATTAATCATTTAATAATATTAAGTGAAATACATTAGAACTGTATAAACATTACTTATTAGCGGGATATGGATAGTAATGGGTTATGTATGTTAAAAGTATGAATGTTAAAAAATAAAAAATAAAAATAAGTAAGTTAATATATCGATAAATTTGTTGTAAAGGAAGTAACTATATCATACTTTAAATTAAATTAATTTTAACTTTTTATGCTAAAGGTAAACAATTGAGTATTCAGCAAATTTTTAATTTCAACCAAACGTAATTATAGGTTTAGAATTGACTAATACTAAGAATTATAATTGTAATAGTAATAAACTTGATTACAACAGTCCAGTGAAATGGTTTCAAGTCAAATCAATAAATTATTTAATATAAACTGTAAAGGTTAAATGTATTTTTTTTTTTATTTTAGTTTAGTTTAAGTTAGTTTCGTATATGCAAACATGTATAATAGTTAATAATTATTGATGTTATTTTCATAATTATGCATACATTAATTAGAATTAATAAATTTACTAATTATTAAATATAGCATTTTGGCAGAATATTCATAAATTAATAGAACATGTTAATACGAATAGTTGGCTTCAATGACTTTACTTTAAAATTCAAAATGGCGTAATGGAAACATATTAAAAAGTATTTGCAGCTTCTCTTCCAATTTTCGGATTTTAATCATGTGAAATCATAATTCATTTTCTTTTGACGGATTGATTGTTGCTATTTCTTCTTATGGGTTAAGGGCATAATAGATTCACTGATTGATATATTAATTAAGTGATTGATTTTTCGCTACGAAACAGATACTGTAAATCATTATAAATGTCAACTAAATTAAAGGAATAAATTATAAGGTGGTCAACATCATGAATTTTGGAATATAGTATTTTGTCATTTATTCACTATATTGCTCTGTAATTACATTGAGCTTCTTAAATAAGGATTGGTATATATTTTTAGAAAATATATTTCTACAGAAATATATACACACACATACACATATATATATATATACATATATATATATATATGTATATATATATATATATATGTTTTAAGGAAAATAGAAATACCGAATGAAATTATTAAAATAATCAACGTTTCGTCCTTATTTCAGAGGACATCTTCAGGATATTGAAGTAAAAATGCAAGAAAAGAAAAAGTCATAGATCATACGAAAAAGAGAATAGTTTTTGAATCCTACCCATGTCGGGAAGGACAAACATATGTGTGCGTATGCGAAGGTTGGGTTGTTCAATGTCTATATATACACTTTTAAAAATGCGTTAAATAAATATGTACACTTTTTTTTTTTTGTAAACTTATTCATTTTGTTGAAATATTTAAGGAAAAACGGTTAGCCAGGATCTGTTTTGATATTTTGTTCTTTTATTATTATTTTCCCTGTGCTAGGGGTTAAATGGTAGAAGCCTTTTCTTTGCGTAATAGTATTAGTATTTAATATTAGTGCTGGTTCTAAAAGTCTTCTTTTAGCTCTATCTATTACGTATTTAATAATTTTCGCATGATCTAAATTAAATGAATGATCGTGTTCTGCACAATGGCAAAAGAGTGCATTTAGGGTGTTACCATTCCTTATATCTTTTCTGTGCTCGTAAAGTCTTAATTTCAATTTTCGCTGTGTTTCACCTATGTACGCTTGTTGACAGTTGTTACATGGGATGGAATATATACCGGCGTCGGATGTGAGGGTTTTGGGAGAGTGCTTGGTAGTTTTTAATGTCTGTTTTATTGTTGTGGAAGTTGCTTGTATCAAGTGAAAACCAAGTCTATTAAGAGTGTCGTAGATTTTTGTATTTTTGGTGTGGGTGGGAATGAAAAGATGTCTGTTTAGTAGTGAGGTATTTGTTTTATTTTTATGTCTGCTTCAGTTAAACTTACGCGCATTACTAACTACTCGCTTGTGAAAACAAAATGGCTGCGAGGGATTACATTTGCTTTTGCATTGCGTATCATATGTTTTCCTATCTTGTAAGCGACATATTAGCCCCAAATTTAACTGTGATGTTCGTTGTCAGCGTACCCGAAACCCAGAAAAGTCGACATTTACAATCAATAAACCGTCACGATACTGAAACCACCAATGAAATGTTGACACGGCATCAATCATTCAAACATAAACAGAAGTTCTCTTGCCCATTCATTGCTTCTTAATATTATATTTAAATGAAATTCAATAAAATTTGCATTTGCCCGAAAACAATTAAATTTTATAAAGTTTATGTTCATTCACTCTGCGCCGGTAGACGTGCTAAGCGGCAGTTCCTAAGCAATTCCAATATTGTAAGTATAATTCTATTCTTTTTATATGATTTTCCTAAATCATCCTACACACGAACTTTACATTATAAAAATTTAATTATGATGTTACTATAAGAATGGCAAAAAGAGGAATAGGCCTAACACAACGTTATAGTTTGCAATAAATAGTTTATCTAACAAAATGCTGCTATCCTTTGGAACTGAACGGTTTGTCCAGAATTCTTTCTTTCCATTTAAAATGTGAGATGTAAATTCTGCAATACTGCGTGATAACCACGTTTATGGATTTTAGTTTGGAGAATATTATTATGAGGACACATTTATTTGATGATCATGATGCAGCACTTTTCTCAAATCGACCCCTTTTCATTGACACTGGTTCAATAATATTGAATAGAAATCTTCAATTGCACAAATTACCATGTGTTAAACAGTGAATTCAATTGACGACCTGGTGACTAAGGTAAAATATTCGCAATGTTGGATGGCTTTGTAAAAGAGCAATTTTGGCTCATAGAAATGATGCTGTTGATATGATCAATTATAATATTTTGCAAGAGTTATCGATCCATTGATTGATTGTGATATTGATGGGCAGTAGAATTTTCTGAAGAATTCACTACAACTGCCTGGAATGCCACATCATAACTTGATATTGAAGGAAGGAGCTCCAGTTATATTAAATTTAGTTAAGAAATCTTGATCCACCTAAAATGTGTAATGACACACAATTAACAATACAATCTTTGAAAGCCAATGTTCTGGAAGCCATTACAATAAATTTTACAATTGAATTTTAAAGGGGGAAATGAGTTAATTCCGCGGATTCCCCCATTCCTTCTAATATGCCATTTCAGTTCAAACGTTTACAATTCTCAATAAAAATTAGTTTTGCCATGTCTATAATTAAAGCTCAAGGACAAAGCCTCAAAATTGTTGAATTTAATCTTCAGACACCTTGCTTTTCTCATGGCCAGTTGTAGGTTGGTTGCTCACGAATTGAAAATCCTGAAAACCTGTACATTTACAAACCTGTAAGAGATCACACTTAAAATATTATTTATGTAGAGGTCCTTCAAAATTAATTCTACACGTTTATTTACCAGTGTTCAGATATCCACTGCTTGAAAGTAAATTTTAATTATTTCATTAACAGAATAGATTACTAATGTCATCTCTCTATATATTGTACATTAAATACTTAAAGGAGATTTAACAGTTTTCAGATATGCACTATGATATAAAATAATGATTGCGATTTTTACATCATCAGAAGGACTAAAAAATAAAAAAATATATAGAAAAGAGGATTAGGGCTACTGGCGAGACCCCTATAAAATAAAACACACCTACTGCTCCTACCTCATGAAGTATGTGGAAAAAGAAGTATGAATTAATGTTTCGTTTAATCAATAATTACTTATGAGGACGGAATATTCGAATATATCAAATACAACATGGCAACGCCGGGTACTTCAGCTAGTATCTCTCTCTCTCTCTCTCTCTCTCTCTCTCTCTCTCTCTATATATATATATATATATATATATATATATATATATATATATATATATATACATGTATATATATATAATTTATTTTTATTTATTTATTTATTGTGCTTTTTTTGTTTTTATTTATTTATTTATTTTTGTCCATAACTTAACTTGCTAACACCGGTTTGTTAGATTAAAACAATTCATTTTACGCTGACAAAAACATGAAATTAACATTAAAATAGCATTACAGTGTCGACGTCTTGATACATTAACACGATCAGGCTGCAGACGAATGCAGCACGAAATTAGTTAAACAATTACGACAGATAAATCGTATTACTTTGACAGTCTACGAATCTGCATCGAATGTAACCTATTTTCCACGCGATTAAAAAGAGCAACAGAAAAAAAGGAAAGACGTCATGTGAACACTTCCTATCATCAAACGTGTCTAGGTAGCTCAACTTGCCACGCCGAGCCCTCGATTTTTGTCGCAGCATTTATAGACATGGGTTTTAAGTTCGAACCTCGACCGATTGGTATTATTTTTTTTTTATTTTATTTCCAACTGCTTGGCCTTTTGGTCAAGATCAAAGTGTAGTATCTGTTCCGGCAGATACTGCACTTAAGATAATTTGTACCAGTCAATGGAGGGGAAACCCTCTATACTGGGACAATTATTATTTTTGGTAACCAGAGTGACCCCTTTTAGGGGAGCTGGTTTTTACCTCACATTAAAAACGGCCTTGTGCCTAATTTGCTCAGTGGGGGAGCAAATAAATACCATCTGTTCCGGCAGATACTACACTTAAGATAATTTGTACCAGTCAATGGAGGGGAAACCCTCTATACTGGGACAATTATTATTTTTGGTAACCAGAGTGACCCCTTTTAGGGGAGCTGGTTTTTACCTCACATTAAAAACGGCCTTGTGCCTAATTTGCTCAGTGGGGGAGCAAATAAATACCATCTGTTCCGGCAGATACTGCACTTAAGATAATTTGTACCAGTCAGTGGAGGGGAAACCCTCTATACTGGGACAATTATTATTTTTGGTAACCAGAGTGCCCCCTTTTTGCCTACTTTTAGGGGAGCTGGTTTTTTACCTCACATTAAAAACGGCCTTGTGCCTAATTTGCTCAGTGGGGGAGCAAATAAACACCATCTGTTCCGACAGATGCTGCAAGCTATGACTAGCTATGACTAGCTATGACTAGCAAAGACCAGATGTGGGGGCGACCCCACATGCCTGACCTTTAACCAGCTCCCATTTCCCACCTCTCGGGAGCTGGTCCCCTTTTCCCCTTCCCCCTCCCTTCACTCCTCACATTAAAAATCGGCCTTGTGCCTAATTTGCTCGGTGGGGGAGCAAATAAATACCATCTGTTCTTCAGATGCTGCACTTCCATTTCTTGTTCTCTTTCGGTGAAGGAGCAGTCCGTAACGACTGAGACACCCTGGTGTCTAACTCTGTCCCGTGGGGAGGCATTGTAAATAGGTACAATACTGTGTTATTTCAATTTTATTTTTATTTTCTTTACTTTAATTCACCCCACCAAAAAAAGGGTACATTGCCACTGAGAAATAAGGGCCTGTTCTGAATTAGGGGCCAGTTTTATAGGAAGCATTCTAAGTGAGGATTTGTGCAGCAAAATGTTTGTTCACAATACATTTAATTTTTTTCATTTCGATACAGTCAGGAAAACAGGAAGGAGGAAGGTAATTTCAAAAACAAACAAAGAAACTATTAGAGTAGAAAGATCTCCAGTATCTCTGGATTTCCACGGCGAATTATGTGGGATTAATCTGATTCTCGGATTAGTCGGATGTATTTACGTCGAGAGGGTCATCAGAGTAACGTTTGTCGAAGTATAGTTGATCATAGTACTTGTAGAAAAAGCGCAGGGATGCAACATTGTGGCAATGAGACTGAGACTGAAGCTTGGTGTACAGTGTGAGGCTTATTAGATCGGAGACTCATTTGCGAACCTGTCTACGAAGGAGTGATTAGTAGTTGATGCAGCAAACCAGATATGGCAAAAGTACAGTATGTATGGCGGATAGACGCTTCATAGAGATATAGGATCTTAGCGAGTGGGAAAAATTTTCTAAGACAGTAGAGAGAGAATATATTTCGTTCGCACCAGGCGTAGTAGTATATTTTAAGTATTTGTTCCAATTCATCTTACCTATGAATGTTAAGCCGAGAAGTCGAATGTTATACGGATAGGGGTTTATTAGCCATCACAATGGATAGTTGGAAATGTTTCTTGTATTTGTTAAGTGAAAGCAGCATTGTCTGAGTGATATTAAATGTTAGCATTGATCTACGTCGCCATTAAAGTATACACTTGAATAGTATGTGTACTGACGTTTTACCAACACCACGGAATGTAACCAGCAAATATATCCATCTCGAATACAATTTCATCATGGAGTTCGTAATTCAAATCAGGAACAATGAAAGGGCGTAGATTGACCCTTGGCGTACACCCGAATTAACGTCATTTTATTTCAATGCACGGCCATCGAAGCGATCTGGATCTTTTGGGGGGATGAGAAAAATCCAATTATATTAAATACTAGACTTTTAGTTCATTAAAAACAGGAAAACTTTATTACCCGTTAATTTAGAATGAACGTTTCATACTAAATTTCTAGAGTTAATTGGTATTGTTGTGGTTGCATTAAATACTAATATTTGCTAATTCCTATTAATCCCTAACTGTCTATGAGATAGATATCATAATACTTAATCGGCTGCACCGTATCATAACAAAGATTTATACAAAATTTCAGTTGGATCGGTTGAGTATTTTCCGAGAAAATGTCGAATGGACAGACAGACCGACAATTTCGTCGAGTAATACCGTACGAATTACTTTTTAAGATGACCTTCATGTTAGACATTGTCAAAAGCTTTGGATACTTCAAATTGCACTCTAAATTGCCGGAATTTTGGCAGGAGATGGAATTCCTGAATAGAGCACGCATAGACGAACAGTGCTCTACCAGGGGATAAATCAAATGGTGCTGCGACGATAACTATCGGCCCATCACATTGATGTGGAAACTTCTCACAGGCATTTTGGCTGATGAGATTTACTAATACATGGGAGAGCAAATAATCTTATCTGAGGAATAAAAAGGAGGTAGACGAGGTAGCAGAGCGACTAAAGATTAATAGCATTTTGATAGGACAATACTTCAGAATGATAAGAGAAGACTCAGAAATATATCCGTTATAGATAGATTACCGCAAAGTATGTGATCCGGTTCCATAAAGCTGGATTAAAAAATGTATA
>NC_136490.1:129444881-129502381 GCF_053919585.1 Euprymna scolopes | reverse complement strand
ATACCGCAAACTTTGCCCAATTCAAAATAAATGTCTAACCAAAAGCATAGTTTACCAGGCCACAATATTTACGAAAGAAAACCCGAATAACAAGAAATATTACGTAGGTATGACTTCCTTAGATTTCAAAACTTTATATTATGACCACAAAAGTACGTTCAAAAATAAAAAAAAAACACCGTATGAAAACAACGCATGCAAATAAATACTGGGAACTCAAGGCAAGCGGCCGTTCGCCGGTAGTCGAATGGAAAATAGTAAGACAAGCAAACACCTGTAGGGGCCTAGACCACCCATGTAGATTATGCCTTCATGAAAAAGTTGCTATCCTGTATTTTAAAGAACCCAAACATCTATTAAACTGTAGGAGAGAAATAGCGAACAACTGTGTTCATAGGATAAAATTTACTCTAGGATAGAGATACAAAATAACTTTAAACTAACAAAAACAATATAAAATAAACAAATAAATAAATAAACATGCATATACAAAAACCATCATACATATATATGTATATATATGTGTATATATATATATATATGTATGTATGTATGTATATGTCTATATATATATAACTAACATTAAAAAAACGTAACCTCGATTTAAAACAGATGAACAAACTAGATATCCAAGCGAAATAGAAAACACACACAAAGAATCAGGTCAACCAGAGGTCAAAAGGGGCCTTTGTCCTATAAGTGAATGTCCATTAGCTGATATGAAGGGCGCGGTGTATACTAGAAAGCTGATTGGCTTACTAAAATCTCAATAGAGTATATAAAAAAAACGACCGACAACCACAAAATTCGCGCATAAGCCTTAAGAATCCTAGAGTGGATGAAACGCGGAATACTCAGTGTAGCTTAATCGCCATATATATTTTATACATTACTAACTAGCTCTACCTACGTATTGAGCACTTTTGAAGTAAATACTTAAAGTTTACGCATAAATCTATACTTTGTATATTAATTTTATGTGAGCAAATGAAGTAGTTATACATTTATATATATATATATATATATATATATATATATATATATATATATATATATATATATATATATATATATATATATATATATATATATATATAAAGATTTTGTTAGATTCCAAAGTCCAAGATTTTATCAATCTCAGACCAATCATTATTTTCCAAACGAAATATTCAAATTTTTTTGTATTGAAATGAAAACGATTCGTAAGATGGATAACATCTTGGACTTTGGAATCTAGCATTTAGGTTTTCTCTGCTATCGCGCAAAACCTGATACTAGGATCGGCAAGTAGAATCATAAAGTCAGCGCCACAGAGAAGGAACACAAATGATGTTCGTGTATTCCTGTCGGCATTCCCCATCAGAGGCTCCTCAGGCGATTAGCTATAAAGTAACTCCTTCTCAAATAGAGAAAGCAGAGCAGCATGGGAAGGTGAACCTCCTAGAAATCAGCAGATCCATCATTACACCGCAATCAAAAGAGAACTGGTTATTACATGGAATAATCTAATCTCTGTGGATTTTAAAACAGTGAGAAAAATCCCCCGGATAAAGCTATATATATATATATATATATATATATATATATATATATATATATATATATATATATATATATATATATATATTAAGTAATTAATAATTAAACAATAATTAAATATATATATATATATGAATATATGTATATATATATTTAATTATTGTTTAATTATTAATTACTTAATAATTAGTATTGTAGAAAATATAATTATTGTAAAAGTGGCGATTCTCGGTCAAAGAACTTACGCAGACTTTTTGTTCACAATTTTACTTCAATTCAAAAACAATTTCGGAAAAATCCACTATTGCTTTAATTCGGGAAATCTTTCAATTAAATTATTAATTTGTTGTTGACCTTTCAAAGTTGCTTTAAAACTATATTCATTTATCGATTAGATAAACAAATATTAATAACAAACAAAAACTGAATTTTTTTTCCAAATGCGTGCGTTTTTATTACTTTTAATTTTTCCGGTAGAGCTTTCTTACACAGGACATTATGACAACACAAAATACAGTTTTTTTTTTAAATTTTTTTAAAGGTATTTATACTTAGTTAGATAAAATGTCTCAAGTGCTTTAAATTTTACATCTATGATAACAATATATCGACTCAGTAACCATCGACACTTCACTTACAGTAGCATGATTAATTCATGTGAATGTGATAACAAAAACAAACCAAAAGAAAACATGTATTCACGTTCGAATCCCCGACCGAAGAAAATAGTCAGATTGTCGTATGCCATTTATTACAATCAAAATACCGTTACGAGACTATTTCAACACATGAAAGGATGACACGAAATCAATCATTCAAACAAAAACATTATTTTTAAAACAAAATTAAATAAAATTAGATTTTGCTTAAAAATCCAAAAAAAAAAAAAAAAAAAAGATTATAAAGTTTACGTTCATCTACCCCGCATCGATACAAATGCCAATCGACATTATAATATTTAAGTATATTAAAATTCCTTTTACTTTTTCTTTAAATTAATACACCTGTTTTCTTGCGATAGGTCTTTTCTCCAAATACTTACTTTATTTATATAGTTTCTCCCCTTTTCTTGAAATAATTTCTGCTTTCCTTTTTTGTAAAGATAAGAATTTCAGACGTTAAATTTAATATGCAATACCCATTATTATTTATTATTATTCTTTCATTTGTGTGTGTGTCTGGTCACGAATAGGCTCCTATATGGTTGACTATTTTAAAATACTGATTACATATAATGATAGAAGATGTATCGAGACACATAAATGGGTATGTTTGATCTGGCAGAACGGTGGTACATTAAAAAGAATATTGATTTCATACAAATTCGTTTCCGAATGTTTTTCCTTTATTTTTAAAGAAATACGCATTTAGGATATTAATTCAAATATAGACAGACATATCTATATGTCTTTTTATTATTATTCTTTAACCTATTAGATAAAAAAAATATCAATTTCAAAGAAAAAAATCGATTTTATGCATTGTACGCACCGTGTTATCTTTCATATAGGATTTTAAAGTTAAATTATAATTTTATGGTTGTTTTTATGATCAAATTGCTAGGTGAAAGTGCAGAATGGTTAACAAGCCCCCTTGCATGTTAAGAATTGATTTCTAAATAATAACGTTATTATTTCAGCATGGTTCGTACAGTGTACAAGTACTAAAACGTCTTACGTTTCCGAATGTGTGCGTTTTCTTTTATTTTTAAAGTCCTAGGAATTTCAAACGTTATTTTTCCTTTATCTATAAAGACATAAGAATGTCTAACGTTAACTAAAATACACGAATACATATCTAACCATCTTTATTCTTTAACCGATTAGATAAATGTTAATTTCATACAAAAATTCTAACGTTTCCGAATGCGTGCGGTTTTTAATTTTCTTTTTTCAGAAATAAGAATTTCAGACGTTATATTACATATGCAAACACATGCCCATATATACGTTATTCTTTACCGATTTGAAACAAAAAAATGTAATTTTTTTCTGAATTCTTTCGTTTTTATTATTTTGTATTTTTCTGATAAAAAATGCCTTACAAAATTTCGCATGTTCTTCGTGGTTCTGTTTTGTTGTTTTTTTTTAAGAAAACTTTCCTGAAATATTTACTGCAGTTAAATAATTTTAAGACAATTATAACACAAAATAGACGTTTATTTTCATATAAAATAGAATTACTAAATTACTACTAAATTATAAAATAATCATTAGATTTTGAGTAAAATTCCTTTCTTCACATTTTTCAGTTTTCGTAATGCACGAATGAATGAAATCCATCACGACAGAGGATGAATAAAGTTCATACTTTTAAGGAAATCTTGACTGACAGGGGTCAAATTCTCAGTTCTGTTTCTCATTATTTTTAAAACGACACTTCGTTTGCAGTAAAATAGTTAATTTCCGTGAATATGATTTTCATATCAACAAAAACAAAGAAACATGTATTCACCATTACGGATTTATGTTTTGTTTAATCTATTTTATTATAATGTCCGAGGACAAAATATACAAATATATCATATACAGCCTGACAAAATCATTTTATAAATTTTACAATTTACCAATGTTTGTATGTCTGTAAAAAAATAACAACACATTTTCATAAAATAGAAACTTGTAAACAATGCCAATATTTATTTTAAAGAATGTTGCCAAGTTTGGGCAATAATTACATTTGCAGATTAAAGACGACCAAATGACACATTTTTTTTTTATCATCGAATATGCGTGTGTGTTTTGCGAGTCGTGCAAATGACGTATTGTGTTTTTGGAATCTAGGCCAGGGTTTGCTTTAGAGGATGTTTCGGTGCTGGAAACAAAACCGGTTACGCATCTCTAATTAAGTAATGAATAATTAAAAGTACGAATAGGTTGCAGAACCGGATCTGCGGTGGAGAAAAGACAATAAATTGTCGGGCAATCATCGACTTTGAATTGAAGATCTCACCTGAATTAGGAAGCTGTCTACTTCTTCTCACACAATTGTCAGACAACTGCGTGTCAAACAAGTGCATCAATACTCATAAATGCACACACACATACACACAAACGCATAAGCGCATACATACACACATACACACACATGGACACGTACACACATATGCACACTCATGCACAACATACACATACACATACAAGGGAACACACACACACACACATATATAGCTGTCAGGTCCTGCTGGAGGACAACTATAAACAATGCCATATAATGGAATGTGTAAATATCTCTACTGGACCATCTGTAAAATGTTGAATATCGAATGCAGTAAAAAGTCCTGGGAACATATACTAGAGAGGACAGTGTGAAATACTTCATACACCATCCACTATGTGCATGCAATTCCTTATGCCACATACCTAAAAAAAAAACGGGGCTATAAATATTTATCTTATTGATATCTTTATGAGACAAGAAAAACAAAGAGGCAATCTTAGTAGAAGTTAGTGCTCCCAGTGATGTTGGCTTAAACAACCTTGAAAAACAATGGATATCCCCTGTAAAGGTCCCTGCGCGTGTAATCGGTGAAAACAGCTCTCCGATTCGACATTGTTTTATTCCGGTGGTAAAAAATTCAAGATGACTGGAATCAAAGCAGAAGTAAACGGGGAGCACATACAGCACCTAGTATTCATAAATAACCATACATTTCGGTACTGACCAGGCTCAATGTTGCTTAATCTTGGGTCTGACATGTTCAGACGCGTCACTGACATGACCATGTTTTTATCTGACGTTATTAAAAACTAAAGTCTCTTCAGGCGTAGAGGCTGGCTTCTGATTTAGTTGTTCATATTAAACACACATATGCACGCACACACACACACACACACACACACACACACACACACACACACACATATATATATATATATAAATAATTTAAGCATTTCAAATATATTGAACTAAAAATACAATATTTTTCAAAAATGCTCAATGCACATGCATAGCTATTATAAATGGCTCTATATAAACATAAAAAAAACTCAGATTAATCAACCTTCCGACGAAGTTATTCGTCTTGTCAAGGTTTCGTTGAAACATTGATTAATCTGCGTACGGTTTTTCTATTTATTTATTTGTTTATATAATTGCAGTTATATATATATATATATATATATATATATATATATATATATATATATATATATATATATATATATATAAGTGAAAGTTTATCTCTGTGTGTCTGTGTCTGTGTCTGTACATTTCCCTACGCAATAACTCTGTCAATTTTCAGTCTACAGACTCAAACATTGATATGCAGGGTACTGAGATTTGGGAAAATCGATGTGATCCAATTTCGGCAAGAAATTTCGCGATTAAGGGATCAAAGTTCAACGATTTGACCTTTGAGAACTCTACCAAACTTCTCCGAGAATTTTCGGTCTAAACACTTGAAAGTTTAGATATAGGTTCATTGAACATGGATCTAACTTAATAACTTAAGTTGAGCCCAAAACAATAAACGTTAAAGGGTCATAATAGGGGTCAAAATTAAAAAAAAAAAAATTGACCGCTTTTTTTTTTTGCTCAACATACACCTCCAAATACACGGGCAACGCCGGGCACCCATGCTCGTATATATATATATATATATATATATATATATATATATATATATATATATATAATACAGGACTCCGCATCAGAGGTGGAGCTTTTATGTAGAAGGAAAAAACAACAATACAATATATATTTTAATGCATACAAATTTAATCGTTCATTATATATATATATAATGAACGATTAAATTTGTATGCATTAAAATATATATTGTTTTGTTGTTTTTTCCTTTTTTCCTTCTACATAAAAGCTCCACCTCTGATGTCGAGTGCTGCCTTATCCCGATATGTCTACTTTTAAAGAATTTATTTAATTCTTCTTGGTTCCCTCAATATATATATATATATATATATATATATATATATATATATATATATATATATAATTATTAAATGACTACAGACTCTAGTGTTTCACCCTTTCGGGAATCATCAGTGCAGGGTGTCACGATTAATGCCAGTCAAGAGAGTCGAACCCCGGCAACAGAAGTCATGTCTCGCTTCATTAGCAAGGACCTGAATATATATATATATATATATATATATATATATATATATATATATATATATATATTGCTTAGTGCATTAGAAGAAAAGAGTGAGCTCAATTCTATAAGAGGAGACTTATCCCCACTATGTTTCCTAGCATCTTCTCTACTCTTCGGATGAGAAGCATTAGGCTTCGAAATGCCTTGACATAAAGAGTCTCTTCTATCCCCCCAACTAATTGTTTGTATTCCCTTATTAAATAAATCAACCAATCTATAGTTACCAATATATAGTTTTTGTGACTTCTTTTCCAGTTCGTATTGTTTCCTATATATATATATATATATATATATATATATATATATATATATATATATATATATATATAGATAGATAGATAGATAGATAGATAGATAAAAAAAAGAATACGAAAAGTATAAAAGCTTATAACTTTTCTTTATTCGTTTTCAGTTGCTGACGTGCAGGAATACAAAATAATATTATGAAAAAAAAAATTTAAAAACTTTATATATATATATATATATATATATATATATATATATATATATATATATACATATATATACATATATATATATATAAAGATATCTGTTTTTTTTTTATTCTGAGCATATTTTCTGACTTTAGATTCAGAAACATACTAAAATGTATAAGCTGTTCCAGTTGCAGATTTCTTCTTCGGAATATTGTGGCTGTCTGACAGTCTCCTATATCCACCCTCACATGTTTTATTTTATCTTTAAAAAAGGTCAGTTTATTTCTAATCGCAATCGCATTAGGCACATAAACCAGGGAATGCTGACGAAGCTACGCAGATCTGTTTTGTAGGCCAGAGTTCGTCATTCATAGTTCGCTGGCTTTTCAACTTTACCCATCACCTTGTGTCAAATATCCTTAAGAGGTAAATAAAAATTGTTTTGAAATTATTAATGGAAGATTGTAAGATTGTGAGAGAATGGTGTAGATTGCCAAGTATACGAAAATGAAATGATCAATATATATATATATATATATATATATATATATATATATATATATATATATATATATATATATATGTTGCGGGGTTCGAATCGTTCGACTGGTGTTAATCGTGACACCCTGCACTGAAGATTCCCGAAAGGATGAAACACTAGTGTCTGTAGGTATTAAATTATTATAGTAAAAAAAAAAAATGATTATTTATATATATATATATATATATATATATATATATATATATATATATATATATATATATATATATATATATATATATAACCTCAAATCGTCTTGCGTGGGTGTTTAAATCGTCCTTCTGACTTAAGACTCCAGTTTTAGGAGGTCCGGTTTAGTGCAAACACTTGATACATACTGACGACATAGTTGAGATTGATTAATTAGCAATAAATAACGATAGGCCGATTGTTTACATGCAATAGATTTAAAAAATGATCAATTTTCATGATTTAAAAAGATATTTTCTCTGGCCAAGTTGTGCGTGATTAAAACTAGAATTGATTAAAAAAAAAACTACGTTTTTTGCGTCCGAAATTACTTATTTACGATTTTTTTTGTATTTTTATTGTAAGTTGGAATGGTTTTCATACATAAATAATAATATTTTTTCTAATGTCAAAAAAAAAAAGAATAAAAACTTGATCAATTTACTTATTAAAAAAAATTGTGGTTAGGTTTTTTACGACCTAACCCAGCGTAATTTGCCTCCAAAAAAGAAATCAAAATCTACTATTACTTTAAAGATAATATAAAAGGATTTTTTTTAATAATTACATTTTAGAGTAGGCGATTATCTTCCTATATACATTAAATGTACAATGAGACCTCATTTCTTGGCGACGTAGCGAGACATGTAATCGTTAGCATTTTTTTCTCAAGTTTGAGTGGGGTGGGTCATAAGTTCCAAACATTAAAAAAAAAAAACATGTAGAAACACTTCAAAACGTGTGTGGGGTTGACTTTTCATATTTTTTTAATAAAGATTTGCTTCGAAAAGGTCCAGCCATTAAAATAATCAGTTAATTATTATTTCCTGATATTTTTAAGCCTGTTAACACACACACACACACACACACACACACACACACACACACACACACACACACACACACACACAAATAACAAAAGTGGACATGTACAATGCACACACCCTTCTTGTGCTTTTTCTTTTCGTTCTTTTTTTTTCAATTTTTTCAACTGATTACACCCTTCTTATAAAATGATTTTTTTATTTGATCTAAGAGCACTCATGTTAAGATTTTATTATCCAATGTATTTCGTATTGTTTTCACTTGTCGCCATGTTTATTTCGCCCGCGCCTGCATCCAATTTTTATGCGCATGAAATTGTTTTCACTGGTCGCCACGTTTGTTTTTGCACGTGTGTGCATTGAGTTATTGCGCGTATATACATTAAATTATGTGTACTCACTATTCCATAGCTAACTGAAACATATACTGACCCAACGGGTGACGGGTAGTCTAGTCTAGTATATATATATATATATATATATATATATATATATATATATATATATAGAGAGAGAGAGAGAGAGAGAGAGAGAGAGAACAAGAGAGAGAGAGCAAGAGAGAGAGAGAGGGGGGAAGTCGATGGGGTTTATTGGATACAAAAGCTTTGGCTTTTCAACTTAAACCCTGACCTTGTGTCTGACGTCCTGAACAGTTAAATAAAATAAGCTGTTTGGAAATTATAATTGGGTGACTGTCAGATTGTTAGAGGGTGAGAGAGTAGGAGTGGAAAAGACAACAGGAAGAGAGAGGGAGAGAAAGAAAGAAAGAGGGAGAGGAGATAGAAAGAGTGTGTGAGAGAGGGGGTGGATACAAAAGGGAAATTGAATTTGTCATATGTCATCCAAATTTAAAACTCAACCATCAAAACTGTGTCAAGCGCAGTCGTTTCGTAGAAACCTTTCGAAATGTTACTGTCGGCATTTATCGATGCAAGTTTGATATCGGCAGTCGATGGAATCAAGACCGACCGGATGTTCGTTAGTTTGATGCCTTTACTAATTGGGGCATCCAGGAAAGAAAACATGCAGCCACAGACACCCTCTCTTTATCGCTCTATCCCTCCTCCACAATCGCTCTGTCTCTCTGTCTCTCTGTCTCTCTGTCTCTCTCTCTCTCTCTCTTTCTCTTTATCTCGGGACGCACGACTCGCCTTCTATCTTTCCCTCCCTCTGTCTCTCTCACGCACACATATACATTAACACGCACACACACACACACACACACACACACACACACACACACACACACACACACACACACTTTCTGACACAAAAGAATCAATATTAGCGATAGAGTAAACGAATTAATCCCAACAGACTGAAGTGGCTGGGGTGGGGGGAGAGGCTAAAACGTCTTCCATTAATTTGTTCTGATTTATCTCTGCTGTTAGTCGCCATAACAAAAATCTTTTCGAGTGACGTTGACCACGGATATCAGATCAGCATGTCGGCGAAGAATTAATTAGAAACCTAACTTAAAATTTCTAATCTTTTTGCATATATGAATGTTCGTCCGCCGGAGCGACAAGGACCATCTGACCACCCTGTAGAAGTAATGCATTACGTGCGCTAAATCGTGAAGCAAGAGTTGCGCAATCCATTACCACTTATCCCCTGAGCCGACATTTCTTGATTCCAGTGACACAGAAGAGTAAAAAAAGAAAGAAAGAAAATGCCAGGATAAGCGGAGATCACTTATAGCACCTAGTATTCCCAAAGTTTCACCCATTTTCATACTGACCAGGCTCAACGGTGCATATCTTCGATGATGAAACGGGAAACCGGTATGTCAACATGATTATGCCCGGTCCCTGTGGCGGCTGGGCATGAATCTCAAAGTGTAGTATCTGTTCCGGCAGATACTGCAATCAAAGACCATATGTGGGGACAACCCCACATATAAGACCATTGCTCTTGCAATCAGTTATTGGTCACTGTAGGGGAAACCCTTCATACCAATTGTCGCTATCCAGTTCCCTCTTGGGGGAACTGGTCCCCCTCCCCTTCACTCTCCACGTTAAAAAAGGGTGTATGACCTAATTTTCTGAGTGGGGAAGCAAATAAATACCGTCAACATGATTATGCCGTGTTTACACACACACATACACACACACACACACACACACACACACATATATATATATATATATATATATATATATATATATATATAGCCATCCACATACAGTGCTGTTTCACTGTATCACGGCTCATCAGTCCGGCTAGACAGGCACCTATCTCAAACCAGAATCAAAACCCGACTGCCCGCACGACAGTCAAGACTTCTCACCATTACGCTAAGCGGCAGCTGTTGTGCGGGTAGTGAATTAACGGTGTTTTTACATCCTCCAAATATATAATGGCTTCCTTTAGTCTTGACAGACTATGGATACACACTGTTAGGGTGCCTACGCGTGAAATTATTGTGGCAAGTGTTGCACAATCTCCAACCACACCTCTGCTGAGTCGACATTGTTGAATAGCAGTGGCAAGTGGCGGTTCAGGACGACTGGAAACAATGCCGAGATAAGCGAAGAACACATCCAGCGCCTAGAATTTCCAAGTGGTCACCCATCTGGCACTAGCCAGGCTCAACGTTGCTTAACTTCAGTGATCTGACGAGAACCGATCTGTCAACGTAATTATGCCGTACAATATATATATATATATATATATATATATATATATATATATATATATATATATATATATATATATATATATATATATATATATATATATATATATATATATATATATATATATATAATTGACTTGTTGTTGTTCCTTCTTATGAAACTGATTTTTAATTTAATTAAAATTTGATTTTTAAATTAAAAAATTTTTTTTTTAATCCATTACCACTTATCCCCTGAGCCGACATTTCTTGATTCCAGTGACACAGAAGAGTAAAAAAAGAAAGAAAGAAAATGCCAAGATAAGCGGAGATCACTTATAGCACCTAGTATTCCCAAAGTTTCACCCATTTTCATACTGACCAGGCTCAACGGTGCATATCTTCGATGATGAAACTATCGAGCTTATTATATATCTAAATTACAACGAGCATTTCCTGTATTCTAATTAAACTAGTAATTTCACTATTACATTAAAATACACTTAGCTCTTTAGACTATTATTCTAATCTCCTTTAAATTATATATATATATATATATATATATATATATATATATATATATATATATATATATATATATATATATATGAACACGTACATTTTCCGCCCGTTTCTCTAATACGATAAAACTCAGACACTACCAAAAACACACTCACAAACTTTACGTCTTACTATTTATTATGATCTCATACAGGTCACTACTGTTGAACATTTGGCGAGTGATCCTGGGAAGAGAAGCATTCGATGGGCTGCACACTCGCAAATTAATTCCATTTCTACCATTGTCTATTGGAATGCATAATTTGAATATCGGCCAAAAGGTATAAGTAATAGACAATGTGAAATATTAAACATTACAGGATGAAAGAATGTTTATATAAATCACACAACAGAAAGCGAGCAACAGTTGGTCACAGAGCAAGGACAAGCTGGCACATATTCTTCAATACCAGAACATCTGCACCATTCCACTGCTACGCGCCTTCATTAATGTTAACATTCGTCATACTAAATCGAAAATTGTGGTCAGTGGAATAAGCAAAATACTTTTATAAATCAGCTGTGTTGTGTTTTTACTCACTGTTAGTGTGTTCATAGAGTAGGCCAGTGAAAAAACTCGATTTAGAAATTATATAGACTGAAAAGCGCATTAAACAATCGGCCGTGGTGAATATATAAAACTTAGACACCAGGATCGAAAAGTTGGATTGGGTAATCAGCGCCCCCGAGGTGGGGCACTCCAACCTGCAAAAAGTGCCCCGTTGTCATTCCCCAGTTAAGGTGTCTCAGGCGAGTAGCAATAAATTAACCTCTTTCTCAAAGAGAGAAGGCAAAGCCTAGGAGAATGGACCTCATAGAACTGCACAGAACTGTGATGCGAAATTCATTCATTCATGCATCATTGTAAAAACTTGTAAACAACTTTAAAAAATGTTCTTTCACAAAACACAAAGAGAAATAACTCTAAAACTAATTTTTAAATTACTTTTCATGAAAAGGTAAAATCTTATAGAAATAAAAATTATAGACTAAAGTGGTAATCTGAGTTGTTTGAACGGGCAAATAATGGTCATCATTCATTACCATGCAACACCGTATAGCTTTGCAAGTCAGATAATGTGTTCTTTAGCTAAGGGCGAGGTTTCTCTAAAACAAAGGTTTGGCTGATTTTTAATTCCTATTTATTTGTTCTGATTTATATGAGGTTTTACTAATCTTTTTTGTTTGTTTTTGTGAATGTGTCGAATTAATAATACTTTTTCTAGTCGTGTTTTAGGTGTTTAGTTTTTTCTGTCATTATTTTATATTTTTATTATGTATTGTTACCATAATATAAAGTTTATTAGGTGTATGCATTAATTTGCTATTTCATCTCTACTGTTTAATTGGTTTTGGGGATTATGAAACTTTCTAATTTCACATTATCATCTTGAGTGCTATCGCCACAACGTTTCAGTCGATATAACCTTCGACCTTCTCCAGGTCTATCTTGTCGACCTTGGGAATCTTTGAATCGAACCCAGGAACCTGCCCGGCATTTCGAACGAAACCTACAAATTAAATAAAAGGTTCCTTTCAAACTTTCGCGCAGATTCCAGAGTTCTTATAGAAAGATTGCGGAGTGCGACGAGATAAACTTGCAGAAGGTCGGTATTACATCGACTGAAATGATGTTGAAACTACACTCAAAATGAGTACAGTATTCCGAATCATCTAAACCATACGAATCATGAATCTTTATCTAAAAAAATTAAGAAACATAATAGTATCCATTCTTAACTTTTAGTCATTTTTATGAGTCCTTCGTCGATGATCAGCAATCGGCACCCCATAAAACAGCAGTATAACACATTTAATACGTAGAGACATTTTTTGGCGTTTCAGATATCAATGTATCTTTCATATATTCCTAATTAAGGTCAAAGAAGTATTAGAATCGTCAGACTTTAAATAGAACGATATTAAGAGTTAATCTCAAAGTTTAACTTAATCAGCATCGCCCCAAACCTCGAGATTCCACTTTTCATTCTCAACCAAAATGTTTTTAATTCATCAGAGAAAAGAAAATAATCAATAATGTTCAAGAGATAATAATAAGTATGTATATTTACTTATGTGATGCCTGTGTATATAATTCGATGCACAGGTCTGGGTCCATAGATAAGCTATTATGGAAATTCGTTTTTATATTTTATATAATGTTAATAATATAGTTATCTGTTATGGGCACTTACCCATTTACTCGTAATGGACTTTGCTAACTATTATATGAAACACGAGTTTAATACTTTCGAGGGGGGGATATCGCGACCTAACGCGAGACCTAACGCGAGACTACAGATTGTCTTACTAACATTTCGAAATACCGATAACTTTTCTTTGTATGCACTTTTCTTGTGCATTATATTCTTTCTATCTAAACTCGCTGGTCGTTTTTTTCTTCCTTATCCTTTTTAGGGCCACAACAACTGTTGACGTGGTTTCGAGAATCCATAACGAAAAACCGAATATTTAGATACACCAGCGTTCTCACAATAATAATTCGAGAACGTACACTGAAATGTCTAATTTATAATACCTCCGTGTTTCAAAACATCTGTATTCGAACTAACAACCTATTATTCTAAGGTCTCATTTCAACATTATGATCAAAATTTATTGTTCGACTTAATACTCCAAAAAACAATTTACAAAGTCCTTATTCCGCGCAGTGTCAAAGAATGCTATTCTTCTTATTATTATTTGCTGATTTATAATTACAATAAATTGCAGTTTCACTTAATGCCTTAACTAGCAAATTCTAGAATTGCTACAAATATAATTTGCTGATTTCTTTATGTCCTCTGATGAGAAGAATAAGAATAGCATTCTTTGAAACTCCGCGGAATAAGGACTTTGTAAATTGTTTTTTGGAGCATTCAGTCGAACACTAAATTTTGATTATAAAGTTCAACTTACAGTTTTAATTTTCTTTCTCTTATATATATATATATATATATATATATATATACTAGCGAGGGGTACCCGGCGTTGCCCGGGTGTTTGGAGGTGTGTGTGGAAATTCCGTGGGTAGGGTGGGGGTTATAAAAAAGTAAGTATGAGGATCGAACCCGAACCGTTGAGGTAAAGTTGTAAATTAAAGTGTGAAAAAAAAGAAAAAAAAACGTGCGACGTTAACCATTGCCCAACCGCGAGATACTAACGGAAACATGTTTGAATTTATTTAATTACTTGGATTTGGCAGGTGCCCGTTTTAATGAGTTAATGAGGTCAAGTTTGACTGCGGGATAGTATTTACTGCTGAACGCTCAGCCTCCCCCCCAAGATGTTATAGGAAAAAGACTAACCCACATACGGCGAGCGACAAATGTTGAATATTTATCTTCCCGAAATCGAACAAATTAAATAGACAGGCGAGCTTCGTTGTTAACTGTGAGATATTACGATTTATATGTGATATAAAAAGATTTAAAAAGTTGTGAAGCGGTCGACCGCTTCTCTGAAAAAAGCCTTTTGTAGACATAGAGTAAAAGGGAACACACATACATACATACATACATACATACATACATACATACATACATACATTTTCGCTTATATATATATATATATATATATATATATATATATATATATACAGTTGAATGTCTGTGTGTGTGTCTGGTCATGAATAGGCTCATATATGGTTGACTATTTTAAAAAAACTGATTACATATAATGATAGAAGATGTATCGAGACACAGGAATGGGTATGTTTGATCTGGCAGAACGGTGGTTCATTAAAAGTGTGGGGTCTGCGTTCGTTCGCGCCTGGTCCACAAAGTATGGAAATAAAAAATTTAAAAATTTAAAAAAAAAGTTTACACGTGTTTTTGGTATAGATGTACATAAGAATACTTTGATAAGTATGTTTTAACTTAAATAGGGATGGTATAATAAAATTGTGGGGTCTGCGTTCGCGCCTGGCCTCCATAGAATGGAAATAGGCACAAACTTTAATAAAGAATTTTCATATCTATCTGCGTAAGTATACTTTGATAATTATGTTTCAGTTTGAAGAAATACGGTATAATAAAATTATGGGGTGTTCGTTCGCACCTGACCTCCATAGAATGGAAATATGGCACAAAGTTTAACAAGGTTTTTTAATATAGATCCACAGAATACTGTGTTAAGTGTTTCAATGTGAACAGGTATGGTACAATAAATAATGGGGTTTATCTATTATATTTTTACTTTCATCATATTTTGCTTTAGTTTTGATACCCCCAAATTCGAAGCTATCTCTTTACAACCCTTCCTTTATAAAATCCATCATACTCCGGGGAGGGGGGGTAAAAAAAAGTAAGTATGAGGATCGAACCTGAACCGTTGAGGCAAAGTTATAAATTAAAGTGTGAAAAAAAAAAAAAGTGCGACGTAAAACATTGCCCCACCGCGAGATGCTAACGGAAACACGTTTGAATTTATTTAATTACTTGGATTTTGCAGGTGCCCGTTTTAATGAGTTAATGACTTAATGAGGTCAAGTTTCACTGCGGGATTTTTATTTTCTCAAGATGTTATAGCAAAAAGATTAACCAACATGCGGCGAGCGACAAATGTTGAATATTTATCTTCCCGAAATCGAGCAAATTAAATAGACAGGTGAGCTTCGTTGTTAAATGTGAGATACTACGATTTATATGTGATATAAAAAGTTTTAAAAAGTTGTGAAGCAACCGACCTCTTCTCTGAAAGAAGCCTACAGAAAAAGTAAACACACATACATACTTACATACATTTTCGCTTTTATATATATATATATATATATATATATATATATATATATATATATATATATATATAGAGAGAGAGAGAGAGAGAGAGAGAGAGAGAGAGTTAGTAAGGTTTCTGTAGCGTGTATTTCACTTTAGTTGCAATAACGGATGTTGTGACGTTGTGTTTCGAAAGTCAAATTGATTAAATCTACGGGCAGACGTCAATCCTTGCTATTTCTCGCCACTTCGTTCACCGAAGATTTTTATTGTGTGTTAAACAGGTTTTTAAAATTGTTGCTTGCATCCGGTCGTTTATGGGTGAAAGACATCAGAGTTTCTCAGGAAAAGCAGCTAACACTAAAATGTCATTCAACGTCTGAGAAGGGTTAACAGACGCACTAGAATCGTCGGAACACTATTTTATGTGCTGTTTGTTTAAAATGTGTGCCGGTGTGAATTAGTAAAGAATAAGGAGGGGGAGAGAGAGAGAAAAAAAAAAAAGAAAGAGGGAAAGTGGGAAAGAAAAGAGAGAGAGAGAGAGAGAGTGAGAGAGTGAGAGAGAGAGTAAAAGGTGATCCAGGGCAAAAGTATTCAATCTAATGTTTCCCCTTTTATTATGTAAATATTTATCAACGTTTTATTTTTTATTTTTGAGTGCATATCCACGCATGCGCACGTACGGTCTTTTGAAATCAAAATGAAGTGCTCGATACGGTTCAAAAAACAAAATTTGTAGAAACCCTTTCTTCTACCCACTACCACTTTCTCTGCTCTATCGTTATTTTCATGGCAGATGCTCGACCGACCTCCACTCTATACCCCCACAGTAAAACATTTACAACTAACACTCGTCTAGCTACAACCACTGTAAACAATCTCCCTTACTCTTTATGTGTGCCTAAAACTAAACTAAGATTGCCCGATTAAAGTTCCTCTTCTAGAACTGCTTATCTGTCGAACACAATATCGCGGAGCTGCTTCCCAGCTGACTGTAATGTGGTTGTTTTCAAGTCTAACGTAAACAAATTCTTGTTGAGCCGTCCTCTCTAAATAATCAATTTCTGCTTAATTTCCACCATTATCGATGATCACGGTGTTGTCTCACCGCCCCTCTGAAAGTGTTAACTCTTATCCTCGGGTGGCCTTTTGGCCTTGAAAAGAAGTGACTTCCCATTAACAAACAAAAAAAAAGAAAAAAAAAGAAAGAAGACTCCATCGATTTGCAGCATTCGTCAAACTTATGCGAAGAGTTGTTGTAGTCTCGCGTTTTTATATAAGCATATTCTATTGAATTTTAGTTAGCCAATCAGCTTCCTAGTTTCCACCGCTCCTTTCCTAATCAGCCAATGGGCAGGCACTTACAGAACAAAGGCCCAGTTGATCTTATGTTGAACCCTTCCTTTGTGTGTGCTTTTTTAACAGGGATATCCAGTGACTTGACCTATTTTAATCTATATAAATGTACGTTTATACAGTTCGACATAATAGATTTCTATCCCCCGATATCCGAGGAACTTTTCAACATTTCCATGGAGTTCGCCGAGGCATACATTGATATATCCTCAGAAAAATCCACATTATTAAAAAATGTTGAAAATCAGTTTTAGTAAATAAAAATAACCAATGGATAAAAACTAAAATGACAAATTCTTTTGATTTGGCGATGGGTCGCGGTATTCTGCAGAGGCATCAGATCTTGTGTAATAATTCATTCTATATACCCTCACAAGCATATTTCATACTACGGATATCGGCCTATATAGAGATGATGGACTAGCTATAATAAAAGACTCCAATAAAGTCAAGGGGAATGAGTTTAAGAAAGTCATACACAAGGAAATGCAAAAATTAGGCCTTAAAGTAGACGTACTAGCCAAAATAAAAATAACAAACTTCCTGGACGTCACGTTAAATTTAGATAAAAACACATATGAACCCTACTTAAAAGATAATGCTAATCCAATATACGTAAACCCTAAGTCCAATCACTCACCATCAATTATAAAACAGATTCCTAACTCGATCGTAAGTAGACTCAGCAATACCTCAAGCGATGAAAATGTATTTCACAGGTCAATCAACATCTACGAAACAGAATTAAAAAATAGTGGATACAAAAAATACTGATATCAAATATAAGCAATAAAACACCAATAAAAATAAAATTAAAAAGAGAAGAAAAAGAAATATAATCTGGTATATGGCTCCATACAATCAAATGTTAATACAAAACTTGGCAAGAAATTTCTAGATCTTATCGAAAAACATTTCCCGTAACCAATACCTTACACAAAATTTTCAATAAAAATACACTAAAGTTATAATATACCTGCTGCAAAAATTTAGAGATTATAATTAAAGCACATAACAACAAAATATTTAATAAAAACAATGAAAACAACAACAAAATAAACAATAAAAAGTTAACATCATGAAAAAAATAAAAATAACACAAAAAACATATATGTAACTAGTAGAAATAATAATAATAATAATAATAATAATAATAATAATAATAGTAGTAGTAGTAGTAATAATAATAATAATAATAATAATAATAATAATAATAATAATAATAATAATAATAATAATAATAATAATAAACCAACTCCGGACAACGACAACCAGAGTAGAAATAAAAATAAAAATACTAATAATGAACAAGATAAATGCAACTATAGATCACGCGCATTTGCCCACTTCAAAATAAATGTCTAACGAAAAGCATAGTTTAACAAGCCACAATATTTGCGAAAGAAAACCCGAATAACAAGAAATATTACGTAAGTATGACGTCCTTAGATTTCAAAACCTGATATTATTACCACAAAAGTACGCTCAAAAATTTTAAAAAAAAACACCGAATGAAAACAACACTAGCAAACAAATACTGGGAACTAAAAAAAAGCGGGCGTTCGCCAGTAGTCGAATGGAAAATAGTAAGACAAGCAAACACATGTAGAGACCTAGACGATCCATGTAGATTATGACTTCATGAAAATTTGCTATCCTATACTTTAAAGGACCCCAATATCTATTAAGCTCTAGGAGAAAAATAGCGACCAACTGTGTTCACATGATAAACTTTACTCTAGGATAGCGATACAAATTAATTTTTAAATTAACAATAACAATAGAAAATAAATAAATAAAATAAACACACATATACATAAATTATCGTGTATATATATATATATGTATATATATATAAACTAATATAATACTAAAAACACACACACTCATTTAACTACATATAGGTTTAAAATAGGTCAATTCACTAGATATCTACACTCCCTGCTAAAAAAGTACACACAACACAAAGGAAGGGTTCAACATAAGATCAACTGGGCCTTTGTTCTGTAAGTGCCTGTGTGGCTTAATTGCCATGTATATTTTTTTAACTTACTACTATATATATATATATATATATATATAATTATAAAACTCAAATTACCTTGGAACAAGTGATGTAACCCACTTTCCGGTTTACGACATCCAGTTGCGCATGTGCGTATAAACATTAACCCATAACAACTTAAACAAATATACACAAATCGCTTCTTTTGCGAATTTTGACCTGCGCACTGAAATATTAACGTTATTATTTCGAAATTATTATTTTACATGGGAAGAGTGGGGGTGTTTCAACTATTCTTTATTACAACTACACTGTCGCTATTTTCTTACAACTAAACAACTTTAACCAGTTGACAAACATAAGAACAATTGTAGTAAAACCAAGACTACTACTACTACTACTACTACTACTACTACTACTACTACTACTCTCTATCCGTCCCTTTTCCTTCCTTCCTTCTTTTTTATTTTTTGTTTACATTTCTAGATACAAAATAGTTGTGTGAGAACGGTGAATTTGTTGACACATTTACTAATCTGTTTCAATATTAGTTTTATTTTATTTTATTAATTTAGGTTTTATTTTTTTGCTTCAGGTTTTATTAATTATTTTTTTTTTTTTAGATTTTGCGTTTCTATAACTTCGTTGAAAGATTCCAATATGGGTTTTTCATTCTTATATTTCTCATCAGTAGGCTCATGTGCGTTTTTGCTGCTAAATGACTTTCGTCGGCGTTCGATTCGTAGGAGAATCATGTTTAATTTTCGATTTTTGAGCGTAGGTAACTTTACACGAATAGGGAGGATTTTTTTTTCCTGTTTGAGTGATTCGTCCGTGATTTTTCATTTTAATATACTTTCATAGAAATGTTTCTGTTATATAAAAAAACAAACTATTTTCTTTACGTCACAAGTGTCACGCTCATACATGAATTCCATAGCTAATATAACATACTGACCCAACGGATCACGAGTAATCTAGTATATATATATATATATATATATATATATATATATATGTGTGTGTGTGTGTGTGTGTGTGTGTGTGTGTGTGTGTGTGTGTGTGTGTGTGTATGTATGTATATATATATATGTGTGTGTATATATATATATAGAGAGAGAGAGAGACAGAGAGAAACAGAGAGAGAGAGAGACAGACAGAGACAGAGACAGAGACAGAGAGACAGAGACAGAGACAGAGAGAATGAAAAACAGAGAAATAGAGAGAATGAGAGAATGCACTTTTAATGTTGCGGTCAATGATTATATGAAGACATTGAAATCTGATTACAAACGCCGATCCCGTGGTTTGAAGGTAAAGCTACCAACTATCAACTGGAGAGTTGTAGGTTCGATTCCTAGCTTCTTATATAGCGAAACCGTCTCTCTGTGGGTAACTATGTGTGTGTGTTTATACTAGCAGGGAGACCTGCCATTGTCCGTAATCGAATAAGGATTAACAAATGTTCTTTATCAAATCGATGTGTTGCCTAGCCTAGTTAAGACCCCCTCCCTCGGCATGATGGAAGTTTCACAAGCCTCCCCGCAGTGTCTTAGTCCACGATACATTGTAGTCTAAATTGCCATATATCGAATCGACTGTGGTTTTATAAAATTATATGCAAATAATGATTTCATTGAAAGGTTAAAATGTAAAAGTTAAAGAGAAACGTACTTATTTCGAGTGCGTCACTGTCTTTTCAAAGAACCAACTGTTAATTTTATGAAATTATTTTGAATTAAAGATAGACGTACAAAAGCCAAGTATCATGTTTCAATTGTGCTCCAAAAAGAAACATTCATTTCGCACGCGACCGTATCTTATAAAAGAATCTACAGTTGATCTTATAGGCTTGATAAAACTTCTCAAATGCACTTGTGATGTTAGGTTGTATAAAAGTGTTAACTTTGGTCAAAATCGGACTTCCTTCTTTAATCGGATTTTTCGACCATCTATTTCTACATACGTATAAGACGCATTCCTATATAAAGCCTACGTAAGAACACTCCCAGACACATCAAGTACCTTAGTGCAAAATTTCCAAAAAATCTGCACAGCTGTTTCCGAGTCTATAGAGAACGAATTCACACACAGAGTTGCTTATATCTATCTATCTATCTATCTATCTCTCTCTCTATATATATATATATGTGTGTGTGTGTGTGTGTGTGTGTGTGTGTGTGTGTATGCGTGTGTGTGTGTGTGTGTGTGTGTGTTCAAATAAGTTGGAAAAAATGAAGTAATTCGTGGAAGTTATTCATTGTTCAAGCAAAACCATTTTTTTTTTCATGAACTTTCATTTTCATTTGTCAAATGATCGTCAGGCTTGACTTTTCACAAAAATAAAAATCGAAACTTTTAATCTCTTTCAGAACATGCTCTGTGCCGGGTAGCGTCGGTTTTCCTGCTGGTAGTGTAGGAAATCCACTCCAACTGAGCGACAGCCACCGAATTTGTTGCGGCTATGAAATCAGGTAATGTGCTTGATGCCGTCGTCAAGCGCAGTCGTACGCGTCGGAACAGACGAAACGTTAGGAGCGAATGAAATGATGGCGGCGTCGGAAGAAAAGATCATCACAAAGACGCGCGTTCTTTAAATCTGTTTCTATCACACACACACACACACACACACACACACACACGCATATATACACATGCACACATTACTGATTATTGATTTCACGTATACACACACTTCACGCATTATTGATTATCGAAATCGAATCATTTTTACACTAACAAGCCTGATTGATTCATTACAGTTATCAAAGAACTTCGCAAGAAAAGGGGTTTGGGAGGTTAGCTATTTAGTTACTTTAGATTTGACTATGTTTTTTTTTAATAATCCGGTTATCATTTTTATTATTGGTTTCATCATCATCATCATCATCATCATCATCATCATCATCATCATCATCATCATCATCATCATCATCTTATACATGATACACATTGAGAATCCACGTCATCTTATACATGATATACATTGAGAATCCACGGATGCTGTAGGGCAGCGAAACTGGATGTGAACCTGCTGATTCATATTGCTTCATTGCTTAATCCTGAGAAGGAAATGTTATTTGGACGGACAAAGCATCACATACGCACTTATCTCATTGTAGAAAAAAATAATTATCAATAACAATACTTGTACTCGACTTTTGGCCATCTATGTCTTTTTGAAGTTTAATATATATTTGTATGCGCCTGGCAGTACTAAATTACCATGATTACAGGGCTAAGTGTTAAGTATGGTGTTTGCCACGAGATTTAAGAGTGACCAGATTTCGGAGAAATCATAGAATGTGTTTTTATTGCGATATTTCTCAACGAAGTAAACCGGACATTTGGCGCCATGGAGTCTGGCTTGACATCTCTGAAGATATTCGGCAGTAGACCACGTGTTTTATGTTAAGCGACAGACCACCTTGCACGAAAGAGAGGAGGAGAAAGAGAAGAGACAAAAAGACCTCACGAGAGAGAGGATGACAAAGAGAATTAAAGAGAGATATGGATTAAGAGAGAGAGAGAGAATAAGAGAGAAAGAGAGATAGATAGAAAGATAGAGAAAGATAGAGAAAGAGAGAGAGAGAGAGAGAGAGAAAGATTTCGGAGGAAAGAAATAAAAAGGAAAAATAGAATTAAAAAGCGATATGTATTAAGCGAGAGAAAGAGAGAATGAGATAGATAGATAGAAAGAGAGAGAGAGAAAGAAAGAAAGAAAAAAAGAAAGACAGACAGACTTCGGAGGAAAGAAAGAAAAAGGTAAAATAGAATTAAAAAGCGATATGGATTAAGAGAAAGTGACTAGAGGGAGAAATAAATGGTCACATTATCAAGAGAGGGGAAAGATTACAAATCTCATAAAACCATTATTTTGGCAGGACTTGCTCGCTGGTCTTGGGACCGAATTTAGGAAAACTCGTCCCGGGAAAACTCGTCTCGGGAAAACTCGTCTCGGGAAAACTCGTCTCCGGAAAACTCGTCTCGGGAAAACTCGTCCCCTTTCGCTAGGTAGGAAAACTGGTCCCTTATTGAATAAATATCGATTGAAAACACATTTTATGATCGTTCTTGAAGGAGATATTGCTTTTTAAAATAGACTATAGGCCTCCCCCCCATAATATTTTTTAAAAAATATTTTTATTTGTTTAATGTTTTTTTTTTTTTTTTTTTTTTTAAATAAAATCGATTGTCCGTTTTCTACCTAACTGGCTAAGTTCTTAGTGGTTTCACTTATTTTAAAGCGTTTATTATGTTCATACAAAGTTAATTACAATTTTTTGGGTTCTTATTTTAACGATATTTTTTGGAGTCATAAAAACAATAATAAAAAACAAAACAAAAAAATTAAAAACTGGGAGCGTTACTTTTTTGTTTTGGTTTTTTACTTATGATAGTTTTTTGTTGTTATGTTTTCGTTTTCTCTCATACCAAATGCACTCATGCGTTATTTAAAATAATAATTCTATCAATTATCCACATTTATTGTCGCCCTGTCAAATTTTGCAAAAATTAACTAATAAATTAAAAGCGAAATATTTTTTTGGCGCGAGAGATGCCATGTGCTAACAATCTCTCGTTAACTCATTTTTAATTTTTAAAATTTTTACTTCAAAATTCTAAAATCAATCATTCAGAGAAAAAGTAATCACTAAATAAATTTATTAATCAATTTTATTGAAAACTCCGCTATCGTTTATCAAGAATCTTTTTAATTTCATTTTTTGTTGGTTGTTTTTCGTAGGGAGATATAGTTTTAACCCCCCTCTCTAAATTATATTTTAAAAAATATTAAAATTTGGGTTTGTATTACTGTACACATAGATTCGAAAAAGTAGTTAAAAAAACAAATATATAACAAATAAATGTTATCAAAGGAAAGATAAGTTGGGTTACCCGATAAGTTACTTTTCTACCAAACTGGATATAATTCTCGTGTTTTTATTCAATTTAACATGTTTTTTCAGCTCGAAAAACATGCAGTGTTTACCGATGTATTGGAAAATTCAAAATGGCGGCCGACTCTCTCTTAAACACGGTAAGTTCGGGAAAAGGTGTTATAAATAATAAACTAGACAAAATACTGTTAGAAATTCGCTCAATATATATTACCGTGACATAGGTTGACATATATTCGGTGTGTTTTTTTATAGTATTTTGTCTAGTTTATTATTTATAACACCTTTTCCCGAACTTACCGTGTTTAAGAGAGAGTCGGCCGCCATTTTGAATTGTCCAATACATCGGTAAACACTGTATGTTTTTCGAGCTGAATAAACATGTTACATTGAATAAAAACACAAAAAATATATCCAGTTTGGTAGGAAAGTAACTTATCTTGCCTTTGATAACATTTATTTGTTATATATTTGTTTTTTTTGACAACTTTTTCGAATCTATGTGTACAGTAATACAAACCCTAAAATTTATTATTTTCTTTTTAAAACCAAATCTCCCTCAGTAATTTCTTTAATTTTCTATTTTTTAACGATTACCAAGACTCTTAAGATGTGACTGATATACCGGACATTATTTCTCGTTCTCACGTAACACTCGACATGTTTTTTTGTTTGTTTTCTGTGTTTTTTTTTCTTTACCGAATAAACGATTCCAAATAAATTAAACAACACACAACATAGTCGGCGAAGTAGAAAAATCGATTTTACCCTTTTATAACAACAGTAAATAAGTAAATTCTTTTTAGTATAAAAAAATATGCGGTCTCGTTTTTTAACATAATAAACGCTTTAAAATAAGTGAAACCACTAAGAACTTAGCCAGTTAGGTAGAAAACGGACACTTAGAAAATCGATTTTATTTAAAAAAAAAAAAAATGAAACAAGTAAAAATATATTTTTTTTTAAATACTATGGGGGGGGGGCTATAGTCTATTTAAAAAAAAACAATATCTCCTCAAGAACGATCATAAAATGTGTTTTCAATCGATATTTATTCAATAAGGGACCAGTTTTCCTACCTAGCGAAAGGGGACGAGTTTTCCCGAGACGAGTTTTCCGGAGACGAGTTTTCCCGAGACGAGTTTTCCTGGGACGAGTTTTCCCGAGACGAGTTTTCCGGGCACCCTTGGGACCATACCCACCGTTTTTTTTTTTTGTTTTTTTTTTGTGCCCCAAAGTTGGATATCACCCTAAAAGAGTAAGGTTGAAAAACTTTTGATTGAGAAACCATCTGAACGACTCTAAGTTAAAAAAAAATCTCTCTCTTAAACTGTCATAGTTCTCCATTGCTTTGTATGAAATGTGCGTGAAATATAGTATGAACAATTATTCTATGTGTGGGGGGTATGTATGTACATGTGTATGCATTAAATATGAGTGTTTTAGGAAAATGTTTTGTTGATTTGTTTTATGGTCTGTGATGTAGGCTTAATTGCTTACATTCTTATTTTATTTGTAGTGTTATAAATTATTGTATTATTGACGTGAATAGGTAAAAGACGTTTATTTCTAAGGAAGTGTTCAGTGTATTTGACTTTTATTTATTGTTACTGGAAAATGTTTGTAGGGATCTTTTTTTTTCCTTTTCGCTTAATATGAAGTATTGCAATGTTTTCAGCGAATTTGATACGTATTTAAATTCTTCTTCTAGATATTGCGGATTATAAAATCGGAATGCACGTAACAAGAAACCGATTATCAAGCGTGTTTTGATTTTGTTATTATGGTGAAAGTAAAAATGCATTCAGCCATTTTTGTGTGTAGTTTTACGATGTACTTTCAATGTTTATTATTATTGGATTTTATTTTCAAGAAATTGTACTTAGTCACTTTTCTCTTTTATATCTGTAGACTTTATGGACGATTCAACTGTGTTTTATTTAGTTTGAGGATTCTCGATTTGTCCCTTTTCGTGAATTTGAATTCAAATATTTTTTTTTACACAGTGATCACAACTTATCAAGGCCCGGAAGCCACTCAGGGATAAGGGTTATTGCAAGTACATTACGTTAGTGTGGAGATTTGATTAAGTGTTTACTTAAGGGGGCGGTTCATTAGGAATTTGTTAACGTTGGACTTGAAGACATCCAAGTTGTAGTCCGGTAGGAAGCAGGCAGACGGAACAGAGTTCCACAAGCGTGCAGTTCTAAGAAAGAAGCTTTGTTCATGGAATCCACGTTTTGATTTAGGCACAGATATAGAGTGGGGGAAATCTTTCACAGTGGATTCAGCTAGACGGGTGTTTTTCGCGGAAGATTGGCGAAGGGGAATAGAGATTGGAGTTCAGACGAGCACCTGCCATGGAAATAACGATAAAACAAGGATAGGCTCGCAACGTCTCTTCTGTGGGAGAGAGGTTGCAGGGTAGAGAAACTATATCTGAAGTATTCATTGTTTCGAGATAATTTAAACTTAAATGGGCCAGATTTTAGGAATTCGAAGGATAGGCATGCCAATACTTCACTCAGGGGATTACACATAGGAATGCGAATTTTTTCTCATAGAACTTATTGTTAAATTCGAAAATAAGCCATGACAGTGAATAGTCTGATTATTTTTATTTAGGTTTTCGGGGAAACGGTAAGTTAATGCTGTTTTATATATATATATATATATATATATATATATATATATATATATATATATATATATATATATATATATATTGTCTGTGTGTGCATCTGTGTTTGCGTGTATGAGTTCGTTCCCTATGGCCTCCAAAACGGCTGGGCCAATTAAAAAAAAACCCTCAGATTTAATTTATCTGTCTAGGAGTCTTCTTCGATAGACTTTATATCGAAATCCTACAGATAAGTTTCAAAAATCGATAATCGAAAATATCCGATTAAAGAAGGAACAGTCCTATTTCAACAAAGTTAACACTCTCATACAGCCTAACATCACAAGTGCATTTAAGAAGGGCCCGGCGTATAAAATCTGCAGTATGTTCTTTGATAAGATAAGGACATATTCAAAATTAATGTTTTTGTTCAGAGCACAACTGAACTATGGTACTTGATTTTTGCATTTTAAACTTTATGTACAAATAATTTTATAAAATCAACAGTAGGTTTTGTACAGTGCAATGTAGACTACAATGTGTTGTGGACCAAGGCACTGCGGGGGGGCATATGAAGCTTCCACCCGGTGCACCGCCGGGGGTGCCCGACTAAAGCACTCATTCTATCGATTTCACCGATTTTTATGCCCATAAATGTATTTGAAGTATAGCACATTTATTAATCTTCATTCCATCCTGGATCACGCCGGGTTTTCCTGCTAGAATGGAATAATTTTAAACATTTTAAACGGAAATATTAATGTATAAAGATATTATGCATAAACTATGTATATTTTTGTTTTGTATATTATTGTTTTTTTATTATTATTTTGTTTAATAAGTCACTGAAGTGTTTTCTGTGGCGAAAGTACTGAAGCTAGATAGGGATGCCCAGATTTTGGGCTTTGAGGAGATCATGTAAGGTGGGTGTATTATATATATATATATATATATATATATATATATATATATATATATATATATATATATATATATATACCTTCTTTTTATTTATTTTTGTTTTTTTTTTAGTTTATTATAAAGATTTTAACCCTGAAGTAGTGTTTTAGTTCCTTAACCTAAGTGGCTTCGTGCATTGTCTGGGTTGATTTCCATAAAAGACTAGCATAAAAATGTGTACGGTGACAAACAGGCAAGAAAAATAACATAGTCTTTTAGTATGATATATATTATCGTTGCAAAGTTCTTACTCTTTCTCTTTAGACATTTTTCTAAAGCGGCATTCACCCTGAGTGGGTTGAACCGACTTCTTCTAAAGGAGGAAGTTTCTAGAAAATATTAAATTCACAAGCGGTCCCCAGTCGCATGTATATCCCTATTAGGGAAGACGATGAGGTTTTTCAGTTCTTGCAGGGAGATATCTACGTCCTCTTACATAAAACACCTGATATTTTCAAATGGTCACCCATCTGGTACTGACAAGGCTGAACGTTGCTTAACTTTGGTGATCTGACGTAAACCAGTTTGTCAGTATGATTATGTCGTATATCTATTTTGATATGCAAAGAATTTGCAATCGAATCTTCAAGAAATATAGTTAAAACTTTCTTGCACACAGAATAATCAATTTTAGGCATTATGAAAAGAAAAGCAAGTCAATACGGTCAGATTGTGTGGAGGGTGGAGGGAAGAAGGATCAGAAGAGGGAGAAGGAATGAAGAAAATGGAAGTTAAAAGATTAAGAGAAACGAGAAAAGAAAGAGGAAAATAAAAGATGCGGGGGGGGGGAGGATAGCAGAATATAAGAAAGAGTGGAAATGGATATCAGGATCGGATTTCTGTCAGAAAAAGTCACGCATGCGCAGTAGCCATGTGGTTAACATGCGAGTCGAACTCTTTCTTCGAACTTATGCACTTTTTCTCTATCTTTTAATACCTTCACCTTAAGTTTTATGCAATATATGTTCTGGTGGAGATTTCTACCGCTGTCTAGAGAATTTGTTGATAGCCGCATCAGAGGGGGGACAAACAGCGCGTGGGCACTGGACACGAACTTTTACTGACGCCATTTAAACCTGGCTCTATGAGAAAAAAAGAATTAGTAAGTGAAGCTCGTTTTTATATACTATAGAGTCACCGCCTATAAAGCCCCCAAGACCACAGAAGGATAAGGGTTAATGAGTTTCAGGTGAGAAGCAGGCTACAGGATTGTAAACAATAAACAGGTACTTTTAAAAAACAAAATTTGCATATAGAATTTTCGTTTAGTTTTAGGTACAGATAGAGAGTAAGGGCATATATTGATTGAAGATGGAAATTGGATAGAAGTTCATTTATTTTTAAGAACTGTTCATCAAAAACTTGTGTACTTTGAACTGGTAAACGACCGTGTTATAGCCAGCTGGGAAGCAGCTCCACGATATTGTTTAACAGATAAACCGTTCTAGAATAAAAAAAGGTTTTTATGGTATAAAGAATAAAGAAAATTGCTGATAATGGTTGTAGATAGGCGAGTTTTTGCCGTGAATGCCTTACAGTGGTAGGCCATAGAGTGGAGCTCAGTCAAGCACCTGCCGTGAAAATAACGATAGAGTAGAGATATTTGCACAAATTAAAAAGAATTACGACTTGACCGATGACATTTTCGAATTAACAGACAAAATTCGAAAATAACTTTGTTTTCTATCAGGGAAAAATTATCGAAGGCTAATGTAGGCGGACAGAGAAAAAGTTTAAATATATATATTTTATATTTTTATACTCCAGGCAACGCCGGATAGCTTTGCTAGTTAAATATATGAAACAGATATTGCTTGTGATTACTTTTAGATGTGTATTTGCTTTATTATTAAAAGCTTGTCTGTTATTGTTATGAATGGAAGCGTCGGCATATTATAACTATTAATGCATTGCAGAAGATTATGCTAGAGACGAATATGTGTGCGTATGTGTGTATCATTGAATGACAGAAATGACAGACCCAGCATAGTGGAAGAAATTAGATTATTCACAGTTTACTTGACATATGTATTTATTTAAAAACGCCAACATAAAAAAATACAAATTACATCTTTCAGTCCAAGTCCGCTATTGCTGGTGTTTGAGTGTATCACAGACAGAAGTCATATATCTCCATCTTGATGTGCGCATGTTGAAAGTCATCTCCTAAGTGGTATCTGCCATGGTTTCTCCCGTGTCGTTCTCGCGTCTCAATGCAGAAATTAACGTAACAATAAGAGAGAAGTCATCAGCATAGCGTGTCACTCCATCTCGAAATACATCAATGGGCAGTGTCCGAGGAATCCCTCACGTCCACATCCGAGCATGCCTTGTTTAGGGAACAGTTTGTGAGGGTGTGTGCGCGAAAATCTGCACGTCGGTGCCGCAGGAACACCGAGTGTTCTATCCATAGCTCTATTTGCGCAGGATGTGACGTGTTTTGCTAACGTTCACTCGAGTCCAATTGGGTGTTATCCACTCTTTCCAGGGTAGCTCAGAGCCTGCTGAAAGGTTTTCTTTCTGTGGCGGAAGAGCCTGATTATTATTGTCTTTAACTGATCCATTCCACTAATGTAGACGGAAGGACGCTGGTGTTGTCTGTTACAACCTGTTACATTGGCAAAGCACTTGTGAGGTGGTAGTCGCTGTGTCACCTCTGGGTGTCTATATCAATTTGTGCACCTTTTCGAAGTATATATGTCAACCAAATTCTTTTAAGGAGTGTCAAAATCCGAAAAAATATCTTCAACTTCCGTCTATTATGAGTTTGTCGTTAGTTCACACAAGACATAAAAAAAAACACGTATAATTGTTTTAATTTTGATAATTTTCATTTGTACATTGATATAAGTAACACGTTAACAGAATTCAAATTTTCAGTTCATCGTTGCTCTCGAATCTTTGTGTGTATGTGGATATGATTGACTGTCCTCTCACAGAGTTAGCACATACTTTTCCGTACCGTATTAGGCATTCTATGGAAAATTAAAATTGGCTCCTATTCCCGCTATCTATGGGACCCAACCTCTATGGTAGTCGGATTTTGCATTAATAACGGTAATAATAGAGCTTAGTTAGAGCTTTTATTATGTGAACCATCCTGGACGATTCCTGATAGCCTTGCTGACTGAAGTTGTTTGTTAAACCAAAATAATAAAAAATAAATTCAGCTGAACAGATTGGGGATTGATAATAATATTTAATAATAATATTGTTTGTGAAGGAAAACATTAATTTAGTGAGAATAGCATTAAAGTTGTTTTGGATAAACTTGGGAAACATTATTTGACCCGAGGGCCAATCCCCAAGGTTTGCTCAGCGTGAGAACCCCTCAATGTAAAGTTCTTTAATTTATATGCACATATATTTTACCAAATTGGTCAATCTGGGTTAATTTAATTCTGACAATGCAGAGGTTGAGTGACTGAATGGAACTCCAGACCTCATCCACCCTTCCCCGCTCCCCGACTATAAGAAGGATTGTACGAGCAGATTTTGGCAGAGTCTGAACTAGCTCCCAACAAATGAAAATAAATTACTTAAAATTTACCGATTAGATAGATATTTAATTGTCTAAATAGAACTTGCAGTTTGTAATGTTATTAACCTGTAATGAATGTGTTTGCAAAGTATTTAAAAGCAAAAATTGTGTTTTATCTTCGGTAAAGGCTGCTGACAAGACACACGCACACAGAAACATGCATGGACGATTCCGACAGCTCCGAAAATATAAACAAAGTTAGGGACCAGAA
Organism: Euprymna scolopes; assembly: GCF_053919585.1. Classification (NCBI taxonomy): domain Eukaryota; kingdom Metazoa; phylum Mollusca; class Cephalopoda; order Sepiida; family Sepiolidae; genus Euprymna; species Euprymna scolopes. Next base: position 129,470,245 of record NC_136490.1, on the reverse strand, counting down.
ATATTGAAAAACAATATATGTATATTGTAAATTTACCGAATATCTATACATATTTAATTTATCCGGGAAGTTGCAGTTTGTATTACATTTAATATTTCATATTGAAAAGTCAAAAGAGAAGTTGTGTTTTTATTTACAAACGCACACTGCACCGACACAAGAATCGACATATTAATTTACTGAAGATCTAAATACGTATACTTACTTATTGTTCTCCGTAGAAGTTGTTTTGTGTAATGTTTATTTAGATTTAATATTTTTTTCTTTGTTGAAATAGTTTTAACCCGTGGCGCAGTCGTTAGAGTACTTTGAAAAATCAATTGTACAAAACGATATTCCCCTGAAGGTTGAAGGTTCAATCCTCAGTGTGGGTGAGGCCCTGTCGGTGGGGCATTAGAATACACCGACTGCCCCCCCAGCAAAGGGTAAAAGTCCCTCAATGGGGGTCCTGGATATGACCTTAAACTATATGCAATGGTAAGGCCCGAGCTTGTGGGCTTTAGGGATGTGGAGCCACCCTTTAATTGCCATTACTCGCAGGTCCACTCTGACCCAGAGTGGTAGTACCTGTTAGGGTTCCAACTATGGGTTAAATAGAAACCGACTTGAAAACAACAAATATATTCTATTAAAAATTTTTTCTTCAAAATCTTTGAATTCGGCATTAAATAACCCGAAAAGGGTTGATATGCCGTAAAACAAAACCAACCAACTAACCAATCAGTGTGGGTGACTGAACAATGCAATTGCGAATTACTTAGGACTTCCATCCAGTCATGGCTGACGGAACAAGAGCACGCTACCCCCGTGAAGTAAATAGAGGGTTCCGCTCGAAATTCTGTCTGAATTCCCGAGTTTGACAGAAACATTCCTGAGTTCGAGATACGCCTGAAGTAGTTCGGAGATTACATTGACAGAAACACTGTGGAAATCACACTCAAGATGAGAACAGTAGTCCGATGAATCCAAATAATACGAACAGATCTTCCTTGGCACATGGAGTTATTATCAGGATGTTCTGTCAAATGTGAAAAATAAGATTTAGTTGTATGTAAAATAAGACTCAATAGGGGTGCGGATTTGAGTCTGTGTTGATATATAGGAATGAATGGGAAAGGATGGGGGTTAGAGATTAAGATAGAGGAAATTGGAGGCCTAGAAAGACTAGTATTAGTATGCCTGTGTGATAGCCGCCCCAAAATTAAAACATACTAGTGCGTATAGGTTCAATCAGAAGGGGGATGTAAATTTGTAAAGTGGTTTCAGATTTAATCGGGATGAATCAGTTATATAAATCCTTTTAATTTGACAAGAAATTTTATGTGGTCAGAAAATGTACAACTTTGATTGCCCCCTTATGTACCCCGGCCCCATTACTATCATCCCTACACACATTAGTGAAGAGGATAAGAGATACGGGAGAAAAGAAGAAAAGAAAAACGAAAGAAATAAAGAATAGAAAAAAAAACAAAAACGAAAGAGTAAAAATGAAAACGGGAACCATAAATAATTTATTGGTGGTGATTCTAAGGCATGTCTTTCTCCTTTCTACTCGCTCTTCATATCGTTCAGTCCGCCATCCTCACTCCAATTTCTCATCATAGTTTTTTATTTATTTACTGTGATAAGCCTTGAAAGTTGTGTAACAAGAACAACAACAACATAAATAATAATAATAATAATAATATTAATAATAATAATAATAATGATAATAATAATAATATTAATAATAATAATATTAATAATAATAATATTAATAATATCAAAATTAATATAATTAATTAATCTCCACGTTTAGAGCTACTCTAATTCATCTACTCCAATTCATCTACTCTAATTCATCTACTCTAATTCATCTACTCCAATTCATCTACTCTAATTCATCTACTCTAATTCATCTACTCCAATTCATCTACTCTAATTCATCTACTCTAATTATGATAATGATAATTTAAATTAGAAGGTAATTATGGGTTAAACACGTTACTGACTGCGATATTTATGATAATTGATAATTTTTTTATATGAATTACATCGATGAATAATAGCGACAATAGTAAGGAGAAAGTGTTTAAAGTAAAATTCAAAAATCAAAATCTAAAGAATAATGAATTTCAAACAATTAGAAGATAAGATGTAAACGCAAAAGAAAAAAATAAGTCAAAATATAGAATAAAGCTATCCAAGTACACACACACACACACACACACACACACACACACACACACACATATATATATATATATATATATATATATATATATATATATATATATATATGTATATACATATATATATCGCATATAGGTGATTGCTCTTATTTCCATACATACTATTCGCTCTTATTTCCATACATACTATTCGGTCTTATTTCCATATAACCAAATTGTATTTTTCACAACATGACTCCATGTAATGAGGAAGACCTGATATTTTAATTACAAACTTTGCTTTTGTACAAGATGTATCACCTGAAGAGGTCTCTATTTACTAGTAACTAGCTGACCGAAACATGCTTATGACTGTGTAGCAACATATTACTTCTTATGTAAAAACAAATAAAGAGCATACCCTACTCTACTTCGGTATTGTGCACTTTTGTAATTACCTCGTTAATCTTCATTGGTTATTTAACCTTTGGAAAACAATAAACTCAGATTATATACATATATATATATATATATATATATATATATATATATATATATATATTAACTACTTGTTCTTATATATATATATATATATATATATATATATATATATATAAGAGCAAGTAGTTACAAAAATATTAAAAAACACTTCGAAACAAAAAACACTTCGAAAAAACATATTTAATTTGAAAAGGAAACACTAAATAAGTGAATAATCCGCGGAGTTTCGAAGAAATACTTTCTTTCTCATCAGAGGGTAGGATTTAGCAAAATGCAGGATCGGATTTTGCTTGCAAAAGTATTTGATGAAACTACAAGTTAATCAAAGGTCTTATTTGATAACAAAAAGTCAAGAACAGAGAATAGGGTGAAGAAAAAGTTATTTCACGTGCGTGGATAGTCTGGTGAAGGGTAAAGTATCCAATGACGTAAAATCCAAAAATGCAAATCCAAGAAAGTTAGTTAAATTTCCATTCGCACAAGTAAATTCCAGGGGAATCGCCTAATTGGAAGATGGTCCAAAATAATCCAAAAGGCAGAAATCCGTCGAATAATTCACAAATAGGCACAAGAAAAAGGGGAAAGAATTCCAATAATATTATTAAAAGAAAGATAAGATGTGCGTAAAAAAATGGAAGTAATTAAAAACTCGTCTCCCGAGGCAAGGCGCATTTAAGAAAAATGGGCGAAGAAGAAGAAAATGAGTGAAGAAGATGAAAAAAAATTAAAATAGAAAAGCCAATGTCAAAATGACACAGACAAAATGACGTTGGGAGACGCCAAAAATACAGAGCAAAAAAGGGTCATCTGAAATGTTCAAGTTATTACTTAAGAATTAAATTATCAGCAGGAGTTATTAAAACACCAAATGAAATGAGCAGAAAAATAAAATAAATACATACACATGTATATACACGTATACATACATACGTACATATCATTACACACAATTACACATATACATATATACACACACAACAAACACACCCACCCACACACACACGCATACATACATATAAGTAAAAAGATGAATAAATAAATAAATAAATAAATAAAGAGTTATATAATTTTTGTAAATATTTAAAGGGGAGAGGATGGCCGGTATCTGCAAATTCCGGATAAAGCAAGTAAGTATGTAAGTAAATGCATATAGTAAAATATAAGTAAATATACAATATGAATGTGTAGGTAGATTGATATATTTGATAGATAGGGATATTTAAACACTAAAACGGAAATTGCAGATAAAAAACCGGGCAAACAAAGAAGAAATAAAGAATTAAAATAAAGGATTATATATATATATATATATATATATATATATATATATATATATATATATATATATATATTGAAACGCTCATATCTTGGGTTCTATGAAATTAAACTACATGAAAATTTGAAGGCTTTTTGAAGTTTATAATACTAATCTGTGGTTTATATTTTATGACAATTGGTAAAAACATACATATATTTCAACCTAATAAAATATGCCCAAATGTGCAGACATTTGTAGGTCATCTTCAGGTTTGCTGGTTTTGGGATGAATTTTGTATAAGTATTTTTTTGTTTGGTTTCCTCCTCTATGAGCTTGCTAAGCCACTGATATGTATACAGCCCGTTTAGATACAAATTATATAGACAGCCGCTATAAAGCATACACGTATACATACATCCGTTATGTAGACGGCTATAGAGCCGGATTATACAACCGTCTTGCTTTTAATATTTTTATTTTATTCTTGGTGCATGAAAATCTAACATTTTGACTTCTTCACCGATTCTTTCCATGGTAAAGTATTTTGAACTCGAAGATAAATATAATAACCGTTTGGACATGGCTACATATTTATTTATTTTTTCTCCCTCTTTCTGACCGCTTTCACACTCGGTCGATATATTATCATCATGATCACGTGTAGCCATTGTTATCTTTCTTATAATGACATCTCCGTTACTGATCAAATATCAGTGACTGGAATCGTATAAGCGCCAGGCTGTTATGGCCATTGTACCTCCAATTCAATCTGCACCCAATTCTTACGTTAAGAAAAAGAGAAAAAAAAACGTGGCCCAAATCTTTCCACAACGATATGAAACCTTTCAAAAGAGCTTATTTTATTATTTTAATATGTGCCACGCCTAGAAGGTTTTGGGGCGAAACCCAGAAGCGTTTTTGCTGTCTCACATTATTTCTGTCTATCTCTCTGGCAAATAGAGATACCTGCGATAATGAATTCGTTCTCCAATCTTCAGATTTACTGGGGAAAGAGGTGGGCGCAAGTATGGGCAGAATGACCATTATTTCCATCCGCTAAACTGTAATATATATATATATATATATATATATATATATATATATATATATATATATATATATATATAAAGTTATATATGAAAAATATATATAAATATATATGTATATAGATGTATACCTATCTATACACACACACGCGCACACACACACACACATACACACACACACACATATATATATATATATATATATATATATATATATGTGTGTGTGTGTGTGTGTGTGTGTGTGTGTGTGTGTGTGTGTGTATCTTATACCTGCCAGAGCGAGAAAATGTGTCCATTGTACTTGCTTCGACTTCGGTAACGACGACAGTTCATGTAAATGATGAAAACGAAATACAACAAAAATAGATATAAACCGGGGGAAAAAGATGATCCGAATAGAATTGAAACGAGAAATATAGTACCACACACACACACACACACACACACACACACACACACACACACACACACACACACACAAAAAAAAAAAAACAGAAAAAGAAAAGTGAAGCAAAATTATTTACCCAAAAATGATGAGGTTTCACCTGATATAATAGACATGGGTTAATGATAGGATCACGGACAACTATAGCCTACTCGGTTGATTCTCGCGTGGATAGCTCAGAAACGTGCTGATCTCTCTCTCTCTCTCTCTCTCTCTCTCTCTCTCTCTCTCTCTCTCTCTTTCTCTCCCGCTGTTTTCTCCCTCTCTATTTCGCTCTATCTCTCTCTCTCCCACCGTCTCTCTCTCTCTTTATATATATATATATATATATATATATATATATATATATATATATAAACAGGCCGCCCGTAAAATACGCTTAAATATGATATTTGGATTAATGCAGATTTCGTATTTTTTATTATATTATATTAGACCTAATATATAGTAATGATTTAAAAACTTAAAACCAAATGACTCGTACGTCACAACTGAGAATCGAAACCAAAACGTTTAGCTTACGATTTATTTTTTCCTTTGACGTTAATGACTGATCTATGAAGACACGTTTGATGCAAGGCTAACAATGAAAATATGAACCAATAGCTACCACGTTAAGCATGCATATTTGTAATGCAATTGTTTGACCTTCAACTGGCAAATTTCATTTTATTGATTTTCGCACTTTTGTACCAAGAGTTTTTCAGGCAAAAAAAAAATTAAACAAAAATATATACGCATACATAAATATATATAGAAAAAGGTTTGTGTTTACAATAACCTTTTTACGCAAATATTACTCAAGTATAAATCATGTAGAATATCTGCATGAATATAATTATACGTAGAAGTTAACTAAAGATAATCGTCCCATAAGAAAACCGAAAAAAAAAAACAATAAGGAATTAATTAAAATGAATGTTTAAAATAATATGCAAATTACGTAGATCTTTTGCTGGTGAATACATTTCCACAATTCATATGTCATAGTATGAGTTATTCCCTTTAGATGCTGTCTCTCTAATAAAAAAGAAATACAGTGGACCCCGACATACGAGATTTATTTGTTCCCGGACGAAGCTCGTATTTCGAATTAAAATAGCACCATTAAGGAAACGTAGTTAAACACGACGCACGCGACCACCTAGCGGTTCCATTTGGAAACTCGTAACTTGGATTTTCGCTCGTATGTAGGAGAGGACTTTTGCTCTGAAGCCATTTCGTATCTCGAATTTCTCGTAATGTTGGGGGTTTACTGTATATAGACAGTTCCGTCCTCCAGCACTTTCGTGAATAAAATTAGACACATGGCTGTATTTCAAACCTATCTTGACTTATATCTCTATTACTTATGTATATCTTATCATCAAAAGATAACATAATAGCATTGCGAACGTGATTTAAACAAACAAAAAAAGTCCACAATGAATGAGACAGAAATCTATCAATAAGAAAACGTATTCATATCGGTCAGTCTTCGTTTTTCCTAAACGCACATGGTAACAGCAAGCGCCATAAAAAAGAAAGAAAGGAAAGTGTACACAAGAAATCGTCACAACGCACAGAGAACAAAGCTTAAAGTCCGCGAATTTTAATTTATTGATATTTTATTTTATTTTTATTTTTATTTTATTTATTTCTGCTATATAAAAAAAAAGAGAAATGATGCTTACAAATGCATGCGAACCAATCATGCACTGGGACTCGTAAATTCTAGTCGACGCGTTCAGATTTTCCAAATAGCGCTATTAGCTATAGTTCTCTGTGGAAAATATCTCAGTCAAAAAACAGATAGGTCACATACTACTGCTATCCGGCGAGGAAGGACTTAGCAAATACAATATCTGGACGTTCGAAAACGATTCCGAACGAACTGATCCAGAGATTATTTGGCAGAAATTTGAGGAATGACAATCGTCCTCACTGCAGCTCTAGATTGCTTAAGCAATTTGCAATCGAATAAGGATTTGAACACTATACATCATCTTCTAAATACCTTCAGTCAAATTGTCTAGCAGAGCGCTGCATGCAAGCAATAGAATTTGCCATTAGAAAGGCTGTCTCAAGTGGTCGCGACTTAGACATTGTATTGTATATTTACAGCCAGCACCTATCGATGATGTAATTCCATCACCTGGACCGAAAATTCGTAGGGCAACTTACCAATAAAGTTTCTCAACAATTCGACCCCAAAATAAAAGACAACAACTAGCATATGTCCAAGGCAATCATACGAAAAATCTCGACGGGATCAGCACAGCCAAAACTTATTAGAAATACGTGTATATGACTCGGATTCCAGTAAATAGTCCCCAGCAGTTATTACACAGAAATGTGTTGAACCCAGATCATACATGGTGCGTATTTCATCTGGAAAGTCGCTCCGCCGAAACCGCAAGCGTCTGAGGAAATATCAGTCCGAAATCAGAAGCATCTGCATCTTCAACCGTGATATCCCCATAATATACTTGCTCTTCTATAGCTAGCCATAACATATACTTACCAAACAGGTCACAATATATATCAGAATATTAGACTATTTGACCAAGATGGGCATCTATGCAGTTCGTCACGCTCTCCATAGTCCAGACCTTGCTTTCTCTACCTTTTGGTTATTCTCTAAGCTCAAGGAAAACTTTAGAGACTGTCGTTATGAGACAATTGAAGAGATGGAAGAGGCTGTGACAAGTGTCATTGACACAATCACACAAGAGGACATCCATGGGGGCCTTCCAAAAGTTATTGGAGCGATATAACAAGTTCATCGCAGCCGGAGGAGATTACTTCGAAGTGGAATAGAGTTTAATGTGTGTACTATAAATAATAATAATAATAATAATAATAATAATAATAATAATAATAATAATAATAATAATAACGTCTGGCAACTTATTGAGGGCACCTCGTATAGGAAATGTTCGAAACGTATAAAATATCAATCTTCATGTAAAAAATTTAAAAACTGTTATGTTCTATATATTTTGACATGACCCAACAAGCAATTGAACACCAGTAAATAAGTTAACTATTGATCTTGCATAACACAAAAAAATATGTAAAAATATAAAGCGTATATAACAAGGTTGCAAATGCAAAACAATTATGGCAGTTTTTTTTTTTTTATAAATAATGTTTTAAATAATGGATTTCAAAGAATATCGATGCAAACATTTTTTTAATCAAACATTATTTTTGATTATATTCTGTCAATATTTGTTTGACTGAGATTTCCTGTCGGGTTACAATCGAATGAATATGGCTTTGTTACGTAACACCATTTTCGGTGGATCGATATATTTTCGGATGAAAGGGAACTCTTGGAATAAGTGAGTTATTTGATCTTTTAGCGCTTCTTCATTTCGACTCGCTTTGTGCGACAAATACTCATTTTTTGTTGTTGTTGTTGTTGTGTTTTGTTTTTTTTTCTTTTTTTTTTTTAGAAGTCACATACCTAAGAAGATTCGCTGTCAACTTCTCTCCGGCGACGCTTTAGCAACAAGAAAATAAATAGGTTGACGGCTTGACAGCTGGTGTTTGGCTCAGCTCGTTAACCTGACACGAAGAAGTGGAGAGAAAATGAGAGATGGGGACACAGTAAACGGGGATCTTATTCGGATCCATCAAGTACTTATTTCCGTCAAGAGAAACGAGAAAGTATTTTTTAGGGGGCGGAGGGGGGGGTGCGAGGGTTCAGCTTTCCGCCTTCTTCGATCTGTGGATGCCAGTCCAAAATTATTTGCAAAACGAAAGCTCCGTTTACAAGATGACAAGATGAGGGTGTCGCAAAGCAACAACTTCGCCAAAATGGGCACTAGTCAAAATGCACCCGCAACGGCGGCACATTTTTCTAATCACTTGACTTTTAATAAATCAGTCATATGGGCATTTATATTATCGAAGACCATGCGTGCGTGTGTGGAGAAGGAAAAGGGTGGGGACAAACGCATTGTTGAAATTATTGGTTTCTTCATGCTTTATATATAAGACTAGCTGAACACCCGGCGTTCCTCGGGGTCTTATAAATTTAAATAGAAGTAACATTATGTGTAATATCTTTATATTTAAATCTCTCTCTCTCTCTCTCTCTCTCTCTCTCTCTCTCTCTCTCTCTCTCTCTCTCTTAAGCCGTCTGTTCATGTTTCTTTCTTTTCCTCTCTTTTTTTTACCGTCTTTCTCCTAACTCATTCCTTTTTCTTATTTTATTGCGGTAAAAAAATGGAGCTACCTTTCTGAAATGTAATACTGCATTCTCATATTTATTGCATCTGGGCAACTCAAAATAACATTCTTGAATAAAGATGATTCCGTTCCCTCTAAATGCTTTCACAATATTTATAATGAAGAGAACTTATGCTAATAATGAAAATAGTCCAAAGTTATCAAAACAGCGACTTGATGCAGACCGCTAGATCAACGAATAAGATAAACCCCAACAAAAGAATCAGAGAATAGATCAGACAATTCCGAAGAACACATGCCATAACAGTATTTATATTAAAAAAAAAAAAACGCGTGTGAGGGAGAAGTTGCAGAAAAGACGAAAATGCGCGTTCAATCAAATTACAAATATATTTATGCACTTTATCAAGCGCCCTCGTAATGGACAGAGATTCACCAGCCCAAATATGAGAACACCACCCCAAACATGGTCTGATAGTAGATTTGTAGAGATGGGGACTAGCACTAGTCAAAGTAAACCCACAATGGTGGTACCTTTTTCAAGTTACACTAAATAAATAAATTACATTGGCGGGAGTTTAGAAGAGCAAGGGGTAGCTAATCCAGTTTTGAAACCAATCGATTCTACTTATTCAAAATCTCTCTCTCCCCTTCTTCCACACACACACACACACACACACACACACACACACATATATATATATATATATATATATATATATATATATATATATATATATATATATATATATATACACCCGTAAATTATCTCGCCAAATGTCTATTTAAACAAACATTTGTCCATCGCTTTTACAGTGCTCTCTCTCTCTCTCTCTCTCTCTCTCTCTCTCTCTCTCAGTATATATATATGTATATATATGTGTGTATATATATGTATGTATATATATGCGTGTATATATATGTGTATATATATATATGATTACTTCATTTAATCACATAATTTAATATACGAAGATATAATTTTATGCGTAAATCTTCAGTATTTACTTCAACAGGGCTACATTATATAGGTAGAGCTGGGTAGTAAGTTATGAAAATATATATGCCAATTAAGCTACACAGAATATTCTACCTATGTATTGATCACTGTTGAAGTAAATACTGAAAATTTACACATAAATTATATCTTCGTATATTAATTTATGTGGTTAAATGAAGTAGTCATACTTAGCTCCTGAAACAGTTGACCACTCTCAAAAGGATTTATTTCACTACAACAAAAATAGATATGGAAAGAGTTAACTTTGAAGCAATGCTTAAAAACAATCTCAAAACCTATATAGTTATAGTTATATTATTAAATTAATTAAAAAAAAACAGATGAGCTAATACACCGAATGCGATGGCGAGTTAATTTCTTTCTTGACAAAAATGAACGCATAAGCAAAAGAGAATCCTACGGTTTTAAAACCCTAAAAAATGCTAAAGCAGTGGATTTTATGATAAACTTTGAAAATGACCTTTTAAACGTAATTAAAAATTTAGAATTCCACAACCAACATAATAGTTTTTAAAAAGAAACTACACAAAATACTTAGAAACATAAACAACTTTAATAAAATCTTCGTAAAAGCGGATAACACCTGAATCTTTTTTATCATATAAACAAGAATATAACAAACTAATAACAGAACACGTTACAAAAAACAACAAAAAAAAACTGGATACAAACGAATGCAACTATATAGATATAATAAACACTGAAAGTAAACAAATCACCGATAAACTAAAAATTAGCGATAAAGATGGTAACTTAAAACCTAGAGAAGCATATATTTTACTCAAAGACGACAAATATGTAGAATTAGTAAAACAATACTTTCTAGAGTAAACAAATAAATCAAACAAAACCTAGAATCAAACCAGTGGGCACATACTGCCGAAGCAATCAATTGGTTTAAAAATATAAAAAACAAAAATAAATGTGTGTTTATACAGTTCGACATCGAGTATTTCTATCCCTTGATATCCGAAGAACTTTTCAACATTGTCCTGGAGTTTGCCAAGGTATATAGCGATATATCCTCAGAAAAAAATCCGCATTATTAAAAAAATGTAAAAAATCAGTCTTAGTAAATGACAATAACCAATGGATAAAAAAAATATTACAAACTCTTTTGACTTGGCAATGGGTTCTTTAGCCTCTACAGAGGCATCGGACTTTGTCGGATTATTCATTCTATATATCCCCACAATCATATTTCATGATATCAGCCTATATGGTTTTGCTTTAATAAAAACTTCTAATAAAGTCCAAGGGCAAAACTTTAAGATCATACACAAAGAAATGAAAACATTGAACCTAAAAGTATACGCACTAGCTAACATAAAAATTACAAATTTCCTGGACGTCACATTAAATTTAGATAAAAAATACATATAAAAGATAACGTAAATCCAATAATGTAAATCCTAATTCCAATCACCTTCATCAATTTAAAACTTAAAAAAAGTGATGAAAACGTATTTAACAAGTCTATCAACATCTACGACAGTAGATGCTGACTGACCTGTCATCTTTAGAAAAAAAGCGAGTACAAAAATATTGATATTAAATACAACCAACAAAACACCGATAACTATAATAAAATTAAAAATAGAAGAAAAGGAAATATAATCTGGTACACAATGCCATACAATCATGTGTTAAAAAATTTTCTTGACCTCATCGAAAAGCAGTTCGCCGTAACTTCGCTATCTCTTACACAAAATCTTCAATAAAATAGCCTAGTTATCATACAGCTGCTGCAAATATTTAGAGATGATAATTAAAGCACACAATAACAAAATATTAAATAAGAGCAATAAAAAAGTGAACAATATAACAAAAATAAAACTAATACAAAAAATGTAACTAGTAGAAATAATAATAATAATAATAACCGAACCTAAAAGACAACAACTCTAATAGAAATAAAAATACTAATAATGAACAGGATAAATGCATCTGTAGATCCCGCACACTCTGCCCACTTCAAAATAAATATCTAACTGTAAGCATAGTTTATCAGGCCACAATCTCTTCAAAAGAAAACCCGAATGATAAGAAATATTACGTTGGTATGACCCCTTAGATTTCGAAACCAGATGTTATGACCATAAAAGTACGTTCAACAACCATCTAGACGATCCATGTAGATTATGCCTAAATGAAGAATTTGCTATCTTATTCTATACAAAACCCCAACATTTATTAAACTGTAGAAGAGAAATAGCGAACAACTATGTGCACAGGATAAACTTTACTCAAGGATATCGATACAAAATAAATTTTGAAATTGACAATAACAATAATAAATAAATAAATAAAATATAAAATAAAATAAACATATATATTCACAAATGAATATATGCATATAATATATATATATATGCATATATATATATATATATATATATATATATATATGTATAAACACTAACATAATATCCGAACTATAGACTAAAACACAAAATAAGATATCTAACTACACCTAGGCTGAAAATAGTCAGCTTACTACAATAAAAGGATATCTACCCTTCCAATAAACACACAAAGAGAAGGGGTGAACCAGAGGTCAACTGTGCCTTTGTCCTGAGAGTGTCCACCCATTGGCTGATTAGGATGGGCGCGGTGGCAACTAGGAAGATGATTGGTTAACTAGAAACTTCAATAGTATGTGGGTATATATAAACGCTCGATAACAACAACTTTTCGCATAAGCCTGACGAATTCTCACGAGAATGAAACGCGGAATATTCTGTGTAGCTTAATTGCCATATATATTTTCATAACTTACTATATATATATATATATATATTAGTCTGGGTGCTCGGTGTTGCCCGGGTATTTGGAGGTGTGTGTTGAGCAAAAAAAAAAGTGGTAGTAGGGAGGCAGGCAGGCTCGAACTCGTACCGCGAAGGAGGAAATGAATGTGAAAAACAAGTGCCATCTTTGTCATTATGTCCATCGCCAAACTGAAAGTGCCGAAAGATTGAATTAAGGCTAGTCAATTGATAAGAGGGGATGACTTTTAAAAATATCGGCGAGAAAAGTGCCCAGTTGCGGGTGAAGGAATTAATGTTTTTAGCCAATGTTTCGATATTTGTCGTTCGAAAGTTCGAGCTTCACTACAATACCGATCTCCGAAAAAATCTGTCGCCCTTGTCGAAAGGTTTAGGCGGACATACGTAAATACATACATACATACATACATACATACATACATACATACATACATTTAAACAGACAGGTGAGATTCCTATTATAGAATTATAGATTATTTATAATTTACATATATATATCTATATATATATATATATATATATATATATATATATATATATATATATATATATATATAGTAATTTATAAAATTTATATGGCGACTAAGCTACACTGAATATTCTGCGTTTCATCCACTGTAGGAGTCGTCAGGCTTATACATATAAGCGAAGGCCACTGTTTGTTTGTAAACAAACTGCCAGTTTGAGCATTGTGCGACGGGCAAATTCTAATTTAATAGGCATTTTAGGAGAAATATTTACAGTCACTGATTCTTAGTCTAGTGGTTAGAGCTGCCGACTGTCAACACAATGGTTTCAATGGTTTTAGGTTTGATCCACGGCTGGGAAAAGAGGTGAATGTCTAGCCGCAGTGATGAGTTGTGATACAACGAAACAGTACTGTATGTGGATGACACTATATATATATATATATATATATATATATATATATATATATATATATATATATAGTGGTGCGAAAAAGAAAGTCCATAGTTGTCATTATTTCAAAAACCGCATATTTAAGCTAAATTGAATGTAACTGTTTGATTAACCTCACCCTATTCGATTCGCTCTTTATTCCTCTGTAATTTTTCATGTTCATTTTTGAAATTTTTTTTATTGAAGTATCCGTGTGTTCACGTCAATTTAAAAAATTAACTTCAAATCGAGAAGGCAAAATAAACTCCGTAGCAACAAATGAGCTTGAAATCAGCTTAAAATATCCATCTTTTAAGGCAACTAAACATCTCTTATCGTAATTGTTGTTGTTTAAGATTACACAAACGTAACATTTAGTCCATATGCCTTGACTTCCTCTTAGTGATCGTCAGGAGCTCATTAATCTGCACATTTCTAGTTTATTCAATCGAGAAATCGGCCGCGGATCGAAATGTGATGAGAAAACGGTACGAATGGCTGTGCAAAAGCACTAAACACCAACAGTGTTCGTGTGGCCCCTAAATCTAGTCGTCCTGGAGTTACTTCTCACAGATAAGACAATGCTATCAGCATCAGAAACAATTTTGAAACGGCTCCCCAAATCCAACAGCAATGTAATCTGGATAAAAAGTGTTCTCTTTCTACAGTTAAGAACAGATTAAAGGAATTTAATTTGTGAGGCTCTGTTGCAAGACGGAAGCCAATGATTTCTGTAAAAAAAACACCGAAAGCGCCATCTGGACTTCATTTTGGTCGAAAGTAATTTTTAGCAACCAAAGTAAGTTCAATAGGCTAGGCAGTGATGGTAGGTAGTACGTTCGTCGAATTAAGGGCGAAGAATTTAATCCTAGGTGCACAGTTTCAACGCAGTTAAGGTGCTGGAAAGTTCAGTTTGGGTGTGTAGCATTATTACTACAAACAACTATATTTCACTTACAAGGGCGAATTAATATGTTGACTGAAAATTCTTGTACCATACTTTGGATTGAATTTGTATGATAATGTCATCTTTATGCAGGATAATGCTCCCATTAATATAGCTGGCAATGTTAAGAGGTTTCTTGAAGAGCATGATATTCCATGTTTGGATTGGCCTGCACAATTTTCAGACCTCAATTCTATCGAAAATATATGGCATTGCATCAAGCAACAGCTATGCGACAGCTACGCAACAGCTACGCAACAGCTACGCAATTTCAAATCTGAAAGAACTTTGGACAAAAATTAAAGAAAAGTGGGATGTCCTTTCACCGGAGTATTGCCGCAGACTAATTAAAAAATAACAGGCTGTCAAATTGCAGAAGGGTTAAGCTACTAAATGTTAATTAGTTTATTATGTTCTTTTTGTATTTGTTTTGCATTAATTTTCTAAAGTTACATTTAAGTAAAAAAATTTCATTGTGCAGAGTTTCCTTTTGACGTCTTAAGTTGAAGTTATTTTTTTAATTGACTTGACCACTAGAATATATCAATTAAAAGTCAAAAGGAATATGTTGTTTAAAGAGTTACATTTAATTTAGATTAAACTGCGGTTTATATATATGCGGCATAATAACGTTGACGCACCAGTTTTCGCCAGATCACTAAAATTAATCAGCGTTGAGCCTGGCTCGTACAAAATTGGTGACCATTCGGGAATTGTAGACGCTGTATGTGCTCTCCGCCTATCTCGGCATTGCTTTCAATCGTTCTGGACCTCTACTTGCAACTGGTATTTTATAATGCCGACTCAGGCGAGGTGTGGTTGGAGACTGCGCAATTCTTGCTACATTTCCACGTACAAGCACTCTTGTAGTGGGTATCCATAGTCAGTCAAAACTGAAGGAAGCTATCATATATATATATATATATATATATATATATATATATATATATATATATATATATAGTCAAGAATTGTATAAGTCAACTGAATTAAAGGAATAAATTATAAGATATTCAACATAATGAGTTTTGGAATTTATTAACTTATTGTCACTTATTCTCTCTCTCTCTCTCTCTATATATATATATATATATATATATATATATATATATATATATATATATATATATATATATACATATAAAAGTGAACGTCTGTGTTTGTGTGTGTGTGTGTACATTTCCCTACGCAATAACTCTGTCAATTTTTATTCTACAGACTCGAAATTTGATATACAGGTTAGTGAGATTTGGGAAAATCTTTTTACTCGGTTTACGACGAGAAATTTGACTGTTAAGGGGTCAAAGTTCAACGATTTGACCTTTTAAAACTCTACCAAACTCCTCTGACAATTTTGGGTCTAAACACTTGAAATTTTAGATATAGGTTTCTTGGACATAGATCTAATTTAATAACTTTATTTGAGCCCAAAACAATAAATTTTAAGGGGTCATAATAGGGGTCAAATTTTAAAAAATGACCGCTTTTTCTTTTTACTTATGCTAGTTTTGTTATATAGCAGGCATGTCAAACTCAGGGCCCCTCGGTGCCACAGGAATCAGTTTGTGTTGGCATGAGGGCCGCACCCCTTCAATATTAACCAATGTCGTTAAATAAAAATCATTGCGGAATATGTTTCTTTTACCGGTAATTTAGAAACATGCAATAGTTTAGTCATATTCAAGAATGCAAGTTAAAAGTACTTGTAGTTTAACAAAAGAATATAACAAAGGAAATTAGCATGACATATAAATCTGTTCTTTATTTCGATATAACGAAAATTTAAAAAGCAACATACATAGTCAACATGTATTTGAATGCAATAAATGCAATGCACAAAAATTATAATTCAAAATGAACATTTATTATCAAATACTCAAGCATGTTTCGTGTTTTGTTCAGAGGTTTGACACCTCTTGTTCTTGACAAGCTTTGGTATGTCTGGCTGAAGTTTCTGTGTATTCCCGAGCTTTACAAGAGAAGATAAGTGTTTGTCAGTCAACCTAGTTCTCTGAAAAGTCTTTATTAATTTCATGAAGGAAAATAATTGTTCGCCCAAATAGGTGGAGCCAAACATTGCCACAATCCGTGTGACAAACTTTCTGAAATTTATAAACCTTTTCGGAAGGTATGAAAAGAAATCAGGTATTCCCACTTTAAAATACTTTGCTCTGAGTAAAGAATCTGACTGCATTTCTAACAGTTCCATTTGTATGCTTTCGTCCGCCTTAGTAACATCAAAAATAAACGGCGCTGTGAATAATGCAAACTCTTGCTCAAAATATGAGAAATCACGAAATCTTTTTTGAAACTCCTTTGACAATAATTCGAGGTGACTGTAATACTTGGCGAAACATACTGCTGACTAAGTTTTAGTACTATTTTTTTGCACGTAGGAAAATGAATTAAATTTTCATTTGAGACTTGTGACTTCCATAATCTCAACTTTGTAATGAAGTATTTGGCGTCATCATACAACTGAGTGATGAGCTTGTTTTTACCTTGTAATTTCAAATTGAGATCGTTTAATTGTGTTGCAATGTCCACGGCAAAAGTCAGATCCTGGAGCCAACTTTCATCTTTCATTTCATCAGTTTTTCTACCTTTCATCTGCAAAAAGTGATTATTTCTTGTCTTAACGAATAAAATCTTTTCAACACTTTGTGACATGACAACCATATTCGCTGCATCGTCAGTAGACAAGCATACAAGCATGCTCAAATCTAAATCATATTCATGCAGAACCCGTTCAACGTTCTTAAAGATGTCCTGGCTTGTTGTAGTGTAATGCATAGGGATTAGTTATATCAATTCTTCATAAATATTGAATTTATTGTCACAAGCCCTGATGAAGACGGCAAGCTGTGCTATCCCAGTGATATCGACAGTTTCATCAACTGCAATTGAAAACTGTTCAAATCTTAATGATTCAGCTTTCAACTGTTGCTTCAAATCACTTGACATTTCATCAATCCGTTCAGCAACAGTGTTCCTGGTGAGGGAAATATTTTTGAACAAGTATGCTTTTCCGGACAAATAACTTCGGCCGTTTTTTATAAGGCATTGTTTCACAAAATCTCCTTCGGTGTAGGATTTCCCATCAATCTACTGGTTCATAGCTTGCAGTAACGGAAGCGACATTTACTTTCTGACTTTTTGTAAAAAAAGGCCTGTTGCTGTGTCAAGTTGAGCGGCAATTCTTTGAGCATTGAAACACGCATGGGGCCTTCATATTTATGATAAGACAGATGATTCGTTTCATAATGTCTTCGGTGTAGAAATATGGTTATTGCAAATGAAACAATGTATATTTTCCATTCACTTCTGTGCAAAAATACTGTAGTTCCCATTTTTCCTGAAATACTCGCCCTTCTTACCTTTCTTTTTTTCTCAGTCGCAGAAGCACTAGCCATTTTAAAAACGATGTGCAATCTAGAAAATTAAAAAGTCAAAATAAAATAAAACACAACAAAAAGTATTTATAGGTGTAGGGCTTACACGGCAGGAAACGTAAAAGCAGATAAAATAAATACAGAATAAGAGGTGTGTTCGAAGAATAGTCAAAATTTCTTATCTATACTTTCCTTGGGAAAGTTATTCTTTACATTGAAACCATCAATCAAAGGTTTAGAACGTCACATGCACAACATTTTTTTGATTTATCACTTTATGAAGACAATTTGCTTATTGACAGGATTATTGAAAATAATAGGTAAAAACTGAAAAGGAAAGAAAAAAGAGAAATACAGTGACAGTGTGACAAGTGGGTAAGAAAGAAAGAAGCGGGAAACGCTTAAAAGCCGTAGACTATGAAAATGTGAGTCTAAATTACGATGTGAAGAAATTGAAAGTCAATAAATTCTGTAAAAAAAATTTTTTTCTGCTGGATGCGGTTTTTGTAAAATTACGTTTTGTCAGTTTTCACGGATGAGAGTCGAAAAAAGATAAAACAAATCTAACAAAACCAATGTAACGAAATAACTTTTTATTAACTTTGAATAAGAAAAAACGAATTTAAAATTTAAAAACAAAACGAAATAATTAAAACTAAAACAAATGTAACGAATTAAAAGTATAAAAACAAATAGAATTTTGAATTTTAAAAGAAAAAAATAATATTGTGGATAGAATTGCTTTCTTTACTATCGTTGTTGCTGTTATTTCTCTAATTAATGACTAAAATATTTATTAATGAAAACAAAAATAAATTCAACGTTGTCAGCAGAAACCATTTATAATTTTAATTGCAACAAAACTTTATTTTACAAAACCCACAACAAGCAGAAGATTACATTCTTCGAAAGGACAAGTTTTTGTCTTATCACCGGTAATTTAGCTTTGTGGGCGTGGAAAAAGATAAGCCACCGCTGGGACAGCGTGCAGGAGAAAAGGTAGTGAATTACACCGCCAGAAGTCGGTGTAGGGCTAAGAAAGGTACCCTGCGTAAGAAAAGGAAACTAAGGGAAGTAATGAGAAGTCGTGACAGTTGTGTTTGGGACGTGGAAGCTTTCGATATGTAGGCTTAGTATAAAAAAGACTTTCCTAAAGCAAGGATAGATAAGAAATTTTAACTACTTTTCGAACTCACCTGTTATTTTGATCTTTCGATTTTCTTCTTGATTTTTCCAAGTTGCTTAGAATTGTCTGTGGGGCCACAGTTCTGCTTTTTGTGGGCCGCATGCGGCCCGCGTGCCGCATGTTTGACATGCCTGTTATATAGTGTTCCTGTTTGTGACGTAATGCTAAAAAACCTTTCTCTTTGGCTTGGCGACTGTTTCTTATAGATCATTGATTTTATTAGAAATCCGGAAACGCGTGCGTTTTATGCCTCTTATTCCTATTTACTTATATCCCCACAATAGGAAAATTTAAACATAAAGTCAGTTTTAAGGTAGGAAAACCCCAGTAAAATTCAAATAATGCGAATACTAAATCGTGGACTTCAAGTAAATTTCTAAACTGTGTCAATCACTGTATTGCAGATTAGTAAAATATCAATATTTCACTAAATATATACGTCACAACAAAATGAAAATTATATCATCAAACGACTGCTTTAAGGTTAGTTATTTCCAAAACTTTTCTTCAAATTCATGCGATATTCACGAAGTTATATGTTATTCTTTATCGAGAAATTTCCACTGTCCATCGCTTTACTGAAGATCTCTTAAAATGTTTTAGGGCAAAAATACAATGTCTTATCTTGCGAACTTTACTTTTTATTATATTTGTCTGTCAAAGAATAATAAACAAAAGCATATCCTAGGTGCTAAGCCTTAAATAAATTAATTATTTATCGACATATCCACCATTTTTATTAAATAACTTAAAACAATCTTTTATTCCCCGTGGAAGTCAATTCTTTGATCTTAAAAGGAGTTATGGCTCTAGCAACATCAACTATGTTCCTCCACAAGGCATCCTTTGAAGTAAATTACTCTCCTCCCTTATAAACTTCTCTTTTCAATATTGACCAGAGATATTCAATAGGGTTGAGGTCTGGAGAACACGGGGGTCAGGTCATGAGAGTTTTCCCAACGAATCCCATAGATTCAAGGAAGGCTGCAGTCACCCCAAGCAGAATGGGATGGTACATTGCTATGCATAAAAATCATCTGAAAGCGACGTGACAATGGTAGGTAATTTAGTCGCGTCGACAAATAATTATCCAAAAAGGTCGCGTACGCATTGCTAGTAAGTATTTACACCCTCTGGTACTCAGAATGGTCCAACCAACTTATTCCCAATGGTTCCCGCTCAAAACATGATGTCTCCACCTCCTTGTTGGCGATGAACTTTGTAACGAGTAAGAGTTCCGTTTGGATTTTCAAACTTTAGGTCCACTATTTACTCTCCTACCTCTACCAGGCCTAATTTGGCATATTGATTTACGAAATTACGCCTCATCCGTCCCAACTGTTTTCTAAGTCACTAACAATTTTGTTACACAGAAGTCTATTTACGTATATTTACGTATCTATCCGGACTATCAAGAGTAGCATAGGCTTCATCCCTAAATAGGAACTGTTGGAAATCCATTTTCATGTAATTCTGTGTCTAAGCCATTCGTTTTTTTTTTCCTATATTGCTTGCTCAATGGAGGTATTTGAAGAGGTTTGATGTTCCTTTCAATCTCATTCAACACATTGTATAGGGCATGCCTGGATCTTGAAGCGATTCCAGCTTTTGCAAAAACGAAAGCATTGGTGCTGTTTGCGTTTCGGTTTATTTCCCTAAGAATTTCCCGAATATCACGATCTAAAAAGTTTCTCCTAGCCCTTATTTTTCTGGATTTGGTGTTCGGGTTGTTCAATAATGAAGCCAAGGTTTTTGGGTCCCTTTCCAACTATGTGGCTAAATCTTTGATGGACAATCCTTCTACGAGTCTAGCAACTATCCTTTGCTTTTCGATAGCCTTTAATCGCCTGATATTTTTGGCGTTTTAAGAGATCTGCAATAAATCGATGGACAGTATAATTTCTTTGAAAATAAATAACATGCCATAACTTTGTGAATATAGCATCAATTTGAATAAAAACTTTTGGGAAATAACTAACCTTAATACAACCCTTTGATGGTACAATTTTTATTTTTCTTGTAACGTATATTTAATGCAATATTGATATTTTACTAATCTGCAATAAAGCGATTGACACAGTTTATCAAGATCCAAGATTTTTCTCGGCGTTTTCATTACATTTTCAATTGGTAAATTCTAATATTGAATCAAATTAAATTCGTTATTATTTTTAAATAACTTAGCAAAGGATTTTACTAGTTCTCTATAGTTTGTCAAGTATCTGCTTTAAGCATGTGTCAATCATAACAAGAGCTGAATCCGCATAACACATATACAGATGATCGAAGCAGTGTATAATGCGACGCCACAGTGGAGGAAGAGAAGAGAAGGATAAAGAGAGAAAAAAGTGCACCACGTGGCGAGAACAGAGCGAAGAAATTGCAGCCGGGGAAGATGAACGTTTGGCTCGTGGTGGCGAGAGATTTTCTAACTATATGTCAGACGGCATAAACTAAATGACGTTTAAAATTGAAGACAATGCGTTATTTTGGAAAAACCATGAATAAATGCGTTTTATTTCTACTGAAAAACTGAGTCAAATTTCTTCCCGTTAATTTTGTTCGACTGCGACTGTCTCAGACACAACCTGTTGTGCCCAAGTGTAAAAAAATATAACGATACCGTTGAGGAAGTATAACGACTACCGACTACATTACATTTAAATAAACATAATACTCTAAGACTAAAACCTAGCCAACGATAAGGGTTACGTGGATAAATTCTGACCAAGAAAAAAAAATATTCTCCCCTCTTGGTCAAAAACATTCTTCATGGAATGTAAAAACTAAAGGACAAAATAATGGAAGCGAGAGTTACAAGGCAGCCGAAAGTAAATTTTAGGTCCACTATTTACTCTCCTACCTCTACCAGGCCTAATTTGGCATATTGATTTACGAAATTACGCCTCATCCGTCCCAACTGTTTTCTAAGTCATTAATAATTTTGTCACACAGAATTCTATTTACGTATATTTGTTACATCGAGGACAAAATAATAACATTTTGAGAAGGAAGCATTTTTGACTATCATCAGCTCAATTTACTTTTAAGGGTATGGTATTTAATTCCTTTTCCCAACAGAAATATGTGATACAAGGTCGAAAAGTAGGGGGGGCGGTAAAACCATATTCCTTGAAGGAAGAGTAAGATGGACATCCTAGAACTGCACAGGACATCAGCCGTTCCTCAGTCAACTGGGTAAAGGCCATTTAATAAATGGTCAATACTTTGTTGGCTTTGGGGGGAGGCGGTAATTCCAAGAAAGAAAGCATTTACAAACTAAAACACACACAACTATACGCACACAAACAGCTACCACGATAGAAAAGACTTTGAATCTCACTTGACTCTCCCTTCATATAAATTTCATTACGAAATTAAATTCCACCATAATGCACTTTGGTTTTGTCGTACATAAATAATCCATTTTATTCTCCAGTTAAATCGTTCCTTGAAAACAAAGCCTCAATCAGAAATACAGCGCTAGAGCAAATTTGTTAGTGAGTATCCTTCCAATCCACAAAACGTGTTGCTTTACCAAATTAAATTCCACCATAATGCATTTCGCTTCATATGTTCATCAGTCAACTATTCTGCTGTTTTGTTATATTGTACATCGAAATAAAAGCCTTCTTCCTCCGCCCCTCACTTGGAATTTTACATTGAATAATAGCGTTAAGTTCATGGGCATCATTGTATTGACCTGCAAGAATAGCTCATTCACTCAGTCAAATGGAATTCTTATAATTTGAATATCTGCAAAAACCTTTTAAACTAACTATTCTTTTGATGAAATAAAATTACAGAAATTACAGAAGTTAAAATCAAAGAATTTTGCCCTTAACTCTGATCAGCTGGCACTTTTTCGTACCCAATTTCCCACAAGTGATGCAAAAGTTTTTGTGCGGATCGAACAGTCGGCAACTGGATATGTATATTTTGAGTTAAGTTTAATGTCTTCACATGAAACAAAAAAGTAGAGTATTTGAGGCAAGCATTTATTTCATCTGCTGGTGTTGATTGAAGAATAACATGTAACATTTGTCTGAAGTCTCCTGCAAGCAATATTACTGCATTCCCAAATGGTCTGACATTGCCACGCAAATCTTGCAAGGATCGACCAAGAGCTTCAAGTGATTTTTTGCGTATCATTGTGCATTCATCCTAAACAATAAGTTTGTATTTCTGCAATATTTTTCCCCATATTGGATGTTTTGGAGATGTCGAACATGAGATTTTTGAAAAATTGAATGTTTTAAAGTAGAATAAATAATTCTTCTACTTGGCAGCAAGGTCGCAGGTATTCCTCATGCAGCAAGGGCTAAGGCTATGTCATTTTGTTACCAAATGGCTGCCAAAATCAATTTAATTAGAAAGGTTTTACCAGTTACTTCTGGTGCTGTTCAAGGTAGCAGTAATTTCCAAATAACTTCTATTCTCACAGTCAGTAAATTAGGTGACTAAAATAGGATTTATCCATGCTTTGACAATGCCTTATTCACTGTAATTAATTTAGGAGACTAAAATAGGATGAGGGATTAGAGATGGACAGATAGAGAGGAAGACATATAGATAGAAAAGAAAAAGTGAGAGGAAAATAGAAAAAGAGAAGGAGAAAGAGAGATAAAGGGATTGATAGATAAACAGAGAGAGGAGGAGAGTTAGAAACAGAGAGGGATGAGACAGAGGAAAGAGAGAGATAGAGGGAGTTAGAGAGAGAAAGGGGCTCAAAGAGAGATGGAGAGGGTGATATAGAGAGAAAGATAGATTGAAAGAGGGAAAGGGAGAGATGGATAGAGAGAGATATTAAGAGAGGAAGAGAGAGGGGGAGAGAAACAGAAGGTGAACTACACTTCACCGTTTGTTTCCTCGTTCAGTAGAGAAGAAATCTTTCGAGACTGAGGCAATTTTAATGTTTTGTTATTAGAGTACCCCTTTTATTTGGAGGGGGGGGGCTAGATTTTCCTCACATCAGAAACCGACCGGGTTATCTGTACTTTCACTTAACAAATTAATAAAAGAAAAACATATTGTAAAAACATAAGTGCATAAGTGCCACTTTAGGTACTCCTTGAGTGTTGAGTTCCATGGCGACCAGCATAATTATTTAATGGTCGCTCCCTTAGCCCCCCCCCCTAGTCAAGGCTAATGCATGCGCACGTAACATTTTTTTTATTTACTGACGTTGGCTTAGTAACTAGACGATTTATTGATAATTTCGTAACCCTTAAACGCATGCCGGAAGATTTAAATTGGTTCATTATTGTTGTAATGAAAAAAAAAGAAGTTTAATTCAACACAAAACCGAAAACACATATTAATGATAAATGATTTATTATTCTATTCATTGAAATTTACTAATTTTTAAATAAAAAAGTTTTTTAAAAAAGTTAATAAAAAAATAGTTGCTTATGTGCGCATAAAAAACTTGTTGTATTTTTTAGATTAGGTCCACGTTATAATCACCCCCACCCCCACCCTCCTCATCTTAAGAACAGCTTCCGGAATAAACGCCACTTTTGGAGGGGGGGGCTATTTGCAAAATTTAACTGAT